>NC_077228.1:523944627-524032127 GCF_027887165.1 Monodelphis domestica
AAGGAGATCCTCTGAGGGAAGCTGGGTGGCTCAGTAGATTGAGAGTCAGGCCTAGAGACCAGAGGTCCTGGGTTCAAATCTGACCTCAGACACTTCCCAGCTGAGTGACCCTGAGCAAGTCATTTGCCCCCCATTGCCTTAAAAAAGAGGGAGATCCTTCCCCATCCCTCGAGGGGTGAGGAAGAGAATACTCCTCCTGTTCCCCATTTCCATCATAGCCAGTTCCAAGGACTGAGCTGCATTTGGCTTCCTTTAGCCAACAGTCTCTGTCTGTCTGTCTGTCTCTCAGCACTAGAATGTAAGCTTGCTGAGGGTAGGAGCTTTGTCTTTTGGTCTTTCACCCCTAGCATCTAGCACAATGTTTGGTCCATGGTATGTGATTAAGAAATGCTTGTTGGAGGGGTGGCCAGATAGCCCAGTGGCTAGAGAGCCAGACCTGGAGATGGGAGGTCCTGGGTTCAAACTTGGCCTCATACATTTCCTAGCTGTGTCACCCTGGGCAAGTCACTTTACCTCAGTTGCCTAGCCCTTACCACTCTTCTACCTTGGAACGGGTACTCAGTATCCATATTAAGTTGGAAGACAGGGAGTTTTTTTAAAAAGAAAGAAATGCTTGTTGGATGACAGATTAATTTTTAATAAGGCAACTGGATTATTCCATTCTCTCCCCATCCAGGCCACCATTGTCCACACAAGCCCCAGGCCTGCCCCTCCTTTTGTCCTTGGTGAATTCACCATCCTTTAGTTTTCCTCTCACATCTCCTAAATATCACCGAGGACGCTCCCCTCCCCAAAAGCTTTTGCTCGTGTGGATTACATCTATCCACACTGACCATATCAGAATTTAAAATGTATTTGCATCACGATGAAAAGAGCTTTGACCTTACGGAGCCCTTCAAAGTGTTTCCCTGGACCACATTCTGAGAATCACTGCTCTAGACGCCCAACTCCTCCCTCGGTTTCCAGGCTATCAGCCAACTTCTGTCTTGACTAGCTTCCCTCCCCACGATGGCCTCCATCGTTCCCATTATTGCAGGGATGATATTGCGGGGATCCTACAATCCATCCCTAGGCCTTTCCAACTCTCCAGCCTACTCATCTCTCACCCTTTCCCTCTGCCCATTACTCTGCTCCTGCCTGTCCAGCCTAGAAGAAGTCTTTCTCATTGTCCTCAGAACACTTTCATGTTATGTCATTGTAACCGGGACCTCCCAGAGCTTGGAAATCCCCCGATTCCTCTCCGGTGGCCTCCCGATCACATTTGACACAGTCGCTGCTCTAAACACTTCCACTTCAACCCCTTCCCCCTCATTTTCAGCAGATGCCCGAGATCCTGATTTGATAAAGCTGATGGAGGCCATCGGTTGTAACTGGTCGACTCTCCGCCATTTTACCTTGAAATCTCTTTTCTTCTCTGGTCTCAGAAAAAGAGGTGTCCTCCCTGCTCCCAAGGGCAACCCTTCTACCGGTGCTTTCCCCTTGATTTCTTCTGGTTCCTCTTTGACTTTATTCCATCTCCCCCTCCGTGCACCCATCAGATGTTCCCAACTGGCCGTCCCACAAGCATGTCAAACTCAGAGTGTACAAACAGAACCCAGGATCTTTTTTCTCCCCAAATCGATCTCTCTTCCCAAATTTCTTTCATCTCCATCAAGGGCACCCTCTAATTTCCAGGCACTCTAGTTCATGAATCACAGTAATTCTCAACCCATCAGGCTCCATCCAACCATTTGACAAGCCTTGTCAATTCTACCCGCACAATATCTCTTGCAACTGTCTGCCTTTCCCCATTCACATGACCAACACCCAGTCCAAGCCCTCATCTCTCTGCCTGGACTATTGCCATAGCTGCCCACCCGGTCTCCTTGTTCCACATCTCTCCCCATTCCAAACCATTCTTCCCACAGCTGCCAAAATGAGGTAGCTAGGTGGCCCAGGGATAGACAGAGCATTACACTTAAGAGTCATGAAAACGAGTTCAAATCCTGCTTCAGAAACTTGACTTGAGATGTGATTTTGGGCAAGCCATTTAACTACTCTTACCTTAGTTTCCTCACCTGTAAAATGGGAAAGTTGTACTCTAAGGTTCCTCCAAACTCTAAATTTATGACTCTAAAACTCCCCTGCGAAATTAAATTCCTAAAGCATCCTCCAGCCAAGTCATTCTCACCCTCAAGAAACCCCAGTTTGATCCTAGGATCAAAAGCAAACTCCTCTGACATTTAAAAATCTCGACCAGTTGGTACCTGTCCAACTTTCAAGGCTCATTACCTACAAATCCCCTTTCTTCAGGTCCTTGACTACTCATCTGATACTGTTTCCATGCTCAACATTCATTTCCGGTGTCCTTGACTTGCCCAGGTCATCTCTCTCAAGCGTAGAATTCGCTCAATCCCTTCTCACCTCCACCTCTTAGCAGCCCTCTCTCCCTTTGAAGCACAGCTCCCACCTCCTCCTTGAAGCCTTTCTGGATCTTCCCTCCCCAACTGTTGGTTTACTCTTGAGATTACTTCACATTAATCTTCCACACACAAATCCTTTTTCTAGGCAGGGAGTAGAGGCAAGTCCTTTAACCTCTCACTCAGTCCTGCTGGCAATTCCTTAGTGTTCGAGATGCTTGCTGACATGTCAGTAGAGGGAAGCCCTCACTTGGGAGTACCCAGACCAATGAAATCACAGGTCCAGTCCCTACCCTTATATCTGGCATTTACCTTGGATGCACTTACATGCGGCCATGCTATTTTTATAGCCAGAACAAAGAGATGCTCCCTGAGGGCAGGCACTTTCATTTTTGACTGTCTCTCCACATGTAGCTTGGTACCTCACCCATGGTAGGCTGATCGCTTTTTTCCCCTTGATTCCCCTAATGTGTGCTGCCTCTTTGAGGGCAGGAGCCGTCTCAATCCCGTATTTGTAATCCCAGGGCTGAGCAGCACAGAGTCTCACACATTATTGTTCAGTCACGTAGGATCAAATAGTCCATGGAGTTTTCTTGGCAAAGATACTGGACTGGTTTGCCGTTTCCTTCTCTAGTAGATTACAGCAAACAGAGGATAAGTGACTTGCCCAGGGTCACACTGCTAGTAAGTATCCAATTCCAGATTTGAACTCAGGCCTTCCTGATTCCAGGTCCAGCATGAGCCATTAAATTCTTGGTTAGTCCTGAAAGCAAACATACTTTCCTCTCCCCAAGCTACCATTTTGTGATTCTCATTTCACTCACTTCCAAGTATGTAGACATTTCTGGCTGGAAGTGCCACCAGAGCCCCCTGGAAAACGAAATCCCCTGGGCTCCCCCCCCCCTTCCTGCCTGCCTGATTTTTATCATCCTGAACCGTTCTCCCAGTCACCCAGGTTCAAAAACTCTGAGTCATCTTCGTTTCCTTCCTCTCCTCGGATGGCCAATTAGTGTCCACAGACTGTTAATTCCACCCACAAGGCTTAATCCAATTCTCCTTCCCTTCCTACTCCTACTGTCTCCGCTCTAGCTCAGGCCCCCATCACCTCTGCCCTAAGACTATTACAAGAACTGCCTAATTGGTGTCCCTCCTTTCAGGTTTCTCCTCCCCGCCAGCCATCCTGGACTCCCCTGCCAATTCATCTCCTCTGATGAGAGCTGCTCACTACCCTTTCCTGCTGAAAAGCCTTCCTGGTTCCCTCGCTCTGCCAAAGAACCTGGAAACTTCAGGACCCTCCCGAGCCTGCCCAGACTTCTGGGCTCCTCTCATGCTGTTCCCTGCTTCCAGCCTCTCCCTATTTCTATAGAGTTGCCAAAATAATCTTTCTAGAACCCAGGTCTGACCATGGCTCTCCTGCTCAAGAATTTTCTGATGTTCTACCTCCACAATCTAGCTCCCACCCATCTTTCCCTACGTTTAACAGATCCCTTTGGGGAACACTTTATTCTAACCCAAACGGACTTCCCTGAACTCTGAATTCTATTTCCCACCTCCATGATTTGCACTGGTAGTGCCTTACCCCTGGCACTCACTCCCTTCTCAGCTTCTTAGAATCCTTAGCTCCTGTCAAGGCTCAGCTCAAGTCCCATCTCCTCTGGGAAGCGTCTCCTGGGGTTTGCAGCTCTCTCTCAGTGGCTTTTCCCTTCTCAAAGTGGCTTTACTTGACTCATCTGTGAGTATGTGGCACCCTTTAGTAGAATATAATATCCTTGAGGGCAGGACATGGTTCTCTCTTTGTAATCTCAATGCCTTGCACATAGTATGGCCCTACTAATGGGGCAGCCAGGCTGCAAAGTGGTTGGAGCACTAGGTTTGGAATCAGGAAGACTCATCTTCCTGGGTTCAAATCTGGTTTCAGACACTTGCTAGCTGTGTGACCCTGAGCAAGCCACTTCACCACGTTGGCCTCAGTTTCCTCATTTGGAAAATGAGTTGGAGAAGTTGGAAGTGGCCAACCAGTCCAGTGTCTTTGCCAAGAAAGCCTCCAAAATAGGGTCACGACATGACTGAAATGACTAAAGCACAACGGCAAAGGGACTCCCTCCATGTTTGTGTAATAAAGTCAGTCCGCCGGGGCGGATTTGGTGTAGTGGATAGAGTTGGTCTTGGCTAGGAAAACCTGAATCCAAGCCTTGCTCCTGACATACACTGGCTGTGCCACCCTGGGGAGGTTACTTTCGTGTCCCAGGTAATTCTTTAAGACCAGAGCTGTAGAGAAGGCATCCGTCTGCACTAGTGGAGGGACTTTCCTCCCCTGGAAGTACCCTGAATCAATGAAATCATAGCTCTGGATCATATGACCAATGAAGGGTTCCTGCCTTACAGCGCAGCCCCTTCTGGCCTTGGGACCTCCATGGAAAGGGCCGACGGGAGGTTACTCTCCATCTGGTCCTTGGATGCTAGGCGGGAGGCACATCCTTTGCCTCATTAAAACTGTCACTCGAATATGAGCCAAGGTCTGCAGCAGATCCTTCTCTTTGCCTGGGCTAACAGCCCCCTCCTCCCCTCCAGAGTCCCAGACAGCCCTGGGTCTGAGGGACGTGGCTTCCCATCCGGCCTTCCTTTCGCCAGCCGGCACCTCCATGGGGCTAACAATGCCCCCAGGACCTACCTGCCCCGGTCTGGAAGGCAAAGATGGCGCCGGGGCTTCAGCCCCTGGGGGGCTGGCTGCTTTTCCCAAGGCCCCATTCTCCGCAGACACTGTGGAGGGGCTCCCCTCTCTTTAGGGGAGCAGCTGGCTCCAATCAAGCCCTCCCCACCCTGCCCTTCTCTCTCCATCCCCAGACAAAGACTGGTCGAGCCCCTCCTTGTTCCCAGACTCCATTCTCAGGCAGAGGCTCTTTGGGACGACTCCAGAAAGTCCGCCCTGGATTCCTCTGGACACAAATGAGGGAGAGGCCTAGGAACACACACAGTCACTGGCTTCAGATCCAGGCATCGGGCCCCGTTTGATGACTGCCTCTGGGCAATGGGGGGATTTGGGGCAGACCTCCTGGGAAGTACAAGGGAATCCAGTGCGGTGGAAGGAGCCCCATCGAAGGACCTGGGTTCAAATCCCAGCGCTGCCACTTCTGGCAGTAGCACTGGGCTAATCACTTAACTCTCTGGGTCTCAGCTTCCTCTAAGGTCCTCCTCCAGTTGGGACACCCATGATGCTGCTCTTTTCTGATTCCCCCTTTCTTATTCCATTGAGGTCATTTGCTTTCCTGGGTGGATAGCAAAGGGGCGCCACAGCTGGTTCCTCTCAACCTTTCCTGCCCTCCACTCAAGCTGCCCAGTGGGCCTGGAGGTCATTTAACTTCAGGAGGGGACCCCCCCCCCAACTTCAGCAAACAAAACAAGGCTAAGCAAAACCCCATCCTTTGGCTTTGGGATTCTTCCTTTGGTGGCTATTGCTCCCCAAAGCTGGCCAGGGGCCTGCCCCCCCAAGTGTGAGTGGAGGGAGGTGGAGTCATTGTCAGGCCAGCTCCCTGGACATGATCAGAAGGCTCTGATCTGGCTCGCCAAACCCAGGCTGAAGAAAAGGGGGAAGGGAGGAGGATGGCAGGGCAGGGAGCCTGCACCTGGGTCCCTAGCTTGGGCTCTGGGCAGAAATTCCAGGGAGGGCCTCAAACTTGAGTGGGGAACAAGGAGATCATGACTCCGCTAGCTTCTGAACTGAACAAGTGGCATTTCCTCCTGCTCTGGAGATGGGCAACACAGAGCTGCTCTGAGAGGGGTCCGTGGGCTTCACAGACTCCCCAAAGGGTACGGGACACACAAAGCAGGTAAGAAGCACCGTGCTATGTGGAGAAAGGGGAGAAGCCCAGCCCTGTGGGAAGAGAACAGAAAGGGAAGTCCCACCTCAGAGAGAGAAACAACAAGAATCTTCTGCCTTTTTATCACCCCAGGAAAGATGTCCTTTCTCCACATCAAAGGGAGTGAGGACTTCATTGAACACAGGACAGACACTTTTCAGGTCGGTGGCATGAGGAAGGGAGTCTGGTATCTAGAGTCAGGGATACCCAAGTTCAAATCCTCCCTCAGACACACCCTATGTGACCCTAGGCAAGTCACTTCTCTGCCTCAGTTTCCTCATCTGCAAAATAAGGGAGCGGAACCGTATCACCTCTTCCAACTCTAAAATCTACACTCTATGATTCTTTGGTCCCAGGGCAAACAAGCTTGTGGGTCCCCCATCTCTTGGTTCTGATCAGCTGAGGCTATGGTCCTACCAGTGACTATGTTGAATTTTGGAGACAGAAGTGGCCTTAGAAATCCTGCCCCGGGCCAGAGCCATTGCTGCCAGGCGGTGAGCAGGTTTGTGACATCTCATATGTTCCTTGGAGTATTGATTGGTGTCCCTTCCTCCACACCTAGCTCTGGGCAACGAACATAGCAGATTCTCAATAACTGGTGAATGGAGGCCTGCGGTCTCTTCCCCTCCTATTGTAATCAATAACTCTCCATTATACCAGCAGGAAGGCTGTACCACGTGCATCGCTGCAAATTTCCAATCAAATATGCGCCTGCCTGGACTACCACTAACTTAGGTTTGCTGCTTCTGTGTCTGGAAGGCAGGGACTGCCTTTGTTTTGGGTGTAAGCTTGGCCCATAATATGTTCTCCATCATTCCTTTTTCTTCCATCCATCCATCCATCCATCCATCCATCCATCCATCCATCCATCCATCCATCCATCCATCCATGCACAGACAAGGAGATGGAGGCCCAAAGCTGTTAAGTGAATCCCTGGTTTCCTTCAGGATCCAGTTCAGCTGCTCTCTTCTTTTTAGATCGCTGCCCCACCAGCCATTAAATTACCTTGTGTTAAGTGTGTATGTTACGTATATACGTATACATGTTTGTCTCAACTCTCTCCCCCACCCTCCCTTAGAACGTAAGCTCCTTGAGGACAGGGCATAGTTCAGTGTTGTCTCTGTGTCTAACACACTGGCTGGCTACCATTCGGGGCTTAATAAATGCTTGTGGATGGACTGAGCTCTCACAGATGGCTCTAATCTAGGTTGCGTGTCAGGGTTCCATTCTTCCGCCTCTGTTCCTCTTAACTTCTATCTTAGTCTTTGTTCTAAGACACAAGATCAGCAAGGGCTTAAGTGACTTACCCAGAGTCACATAGCTAGAAGTGTCTGAGGTCAGATTTGAACCCAAGCCCTCCGTACTCCGGTTCTGGTGCTGTCTATCCACCGTGCTACCCAGCTGCCCCTACACCCTCTCTCCATCCCTCCCTATTTCCCCATCTTGTTCAGATGATGTCTGACAAGACTACATTCACATTCAATTAATGATCTGCTCAAGAGGAATGCACAGATGCACAGAGCATCAAGGCTGAATGATCCCAGATCTAAAGCTGGAAGGGCCTTGGGGTGGGGGTGGGGGGTCACTGGGTCCATCCCCACTGGTGTCCCGCTGCAGCCAAGGCAACTTGCTCAGAGTCCCGTTTGTCGTAGGTAATGGATCCAGGATTAGAGCCCCAGCACTTGAGCTCCCAGTAGAATACTCCTACTTCCCCCAAAGCCCTTTGCATGGGGCTGGGCAGGAAGGACCATTTGGTCCATATTTGCTGACTTAAAAACCAAACCATTAACACTCAGCTAGGCGGGCTAACCTTGGCTAGTTGTGTATGTTTGGGGAAGAGAGCAATGAGCTCGTCCATTGCCACTGGATTTGGGAAGTGTGGGAGGCCAAAGACTCCCACTAGAGGGATAGCCTGGAAAGGACCGCCATAAAGCCCACAGGTAGGATGAGGAACCTGAGAACTGGGGTTGACCAAGACCTCAGTTGTCTTTACATCCCACCCTCTCATTGTGCAGGAATGGAAGGTCTTGGAGATGATGAATGGCCAAAAATCACACAGCTTTTGAATCCAGGTCTTTTGACCACAGATCTCAAAGCCCTAGGTTGAAGGCTATAATTGGGAGTCAGAAAGACCTGAATTTGAATGCTGCCTCAGGCTTATTCACTGTGCGACCCTGGGCAAACAACTCAACCATTCTGTTCCTCAGATTCCTCCTCTGAAAAGAGCAAGGATAGATTTCTACAGCCTCTCTACAGCCTCCCCAGCCCCTTTCAGCTCCACATCTCAGATGTGATTTTATCATTTCTATTTGATATTTTTCTTTTGTCTCCCCATCTGAACCCCAGGCTGCTAGAGGGCAGGGACCTCCTCCTCTACCTTAATGCCTCTTTAGCTCCGAGCCCCCAGCACCTCATCCAGCCTTTTTATTTTACAGATCAGGAAGCTGAAGCCTAAAAAGCAGAGGCAGGAAGCTTCCAAGGGGCCAGCAAGCACAGAATTCTCTGTCGGCTTTTAGTGCATGTCCCCTTGCTGAGATAACAGGGGTTGGAGAAGGAGGAATCTGGGGTTTGGGGCCAGGGGAAAGAAGGAAAGAGGGGACACGCCAAGAAGGAGGCCCAGAGCAGGGAGTTGCTGCAGTCCCTAAAACAGGCTCTTTAATCACATCATATCTTCACTGAAGAGCTTCGGGTCAGAGCACTCAATCTCACAACCCATGGGCCGCTCCATGGGGGGAGGAGGGAAGGGACAGGGAGGAGGAGGGAAGGGAAACCGTGTCCTGGCCACGGAGCAGTGACCCATACCCCCGCCCCCCCCAATGGGTGAGTGGGTATGTTTCCAGAGCAGTAACCAAGGGAGGTGTGACCAAGGCAGAGGAGAGCATGGGAGAGGGAAGGAAAAGAAAGAGGAGAGACTGGCCACAGCCCCAAGGCCGGCCACCTCTGAAACTCCAGTCAGCCTCTGAGCAGTTCCCCAAGAACCTCGAGGGGTCCGACACAATCCCTGGCGTGTCCTTGCCCAGCAGCCACACAGGTCCCTGCTCCCTGCTCGGGGAAGCCGAGCTCTCCGGGCCTAGTAGAAGGAATACTGGTTCTCCACGGCCCGGGTCCTGTTGCGGGCACCCTCGCTGTCGTGGTAGTCCTCGGCTCCAGAGCCAGGGGGCTCCAGCAGGCGCTCAGCACTGTTGCTACGGCTTCGGGCACTCAGCGTGCCCTCGGTGCGATGGTACTGCGCGTGGGGGACGGTGCCTGAGGAGGAGGAGGCCGAAGAGGAGGAGGCGCCCCCACCCTCGGAGGGAGAAGCTGGCTGGAAGGGCCCAGGGGCGAAGCTGGAGAAATAATGCTGGGTGGGGGGCTCGCTCCAGCAGCTGGGAGGAGGAGGGACCGTGCCGGGAGCCGGGCCAGGGTCTGCCAAAGCAAGCACAGAGCGCGTCAGCGGGCGCGGGCCCTCCACGGTCAGCCACGGCCACCCCGGACCGCCTTCCCCATTTGTGTGCTCAGGCGTCTCCCTGGGCTGAAACGCGTCCCCATCTCCGTTTGTCCGTCCTTCGAGGCCCATTCCTCTCACCAAGACGCCTTTGGCTGGGCTAGGCTGCGGGAGGCCAGACCCCAAAGGGAAACCCTCCTTGCCCTCAGGGCGCTTGTGTTCTGCGGGGGAGGGGGAGGATGGGGAGGGGGCTGGGGGGGCCTGCAAGGAGCCAGGGCTGGCCGCACTCCTGCTGCTCTGGGTCACCGTGGCGCTCCACCTCTCTAGGCCTCAGTCTTCTCATCTGTGAAATGAGATGGTTCCCCCCCCCTCCCCCCCCCCCCCCCCCCCCGGGTCTCTACAGCTGTGCGGATAGTGTTGTCCCTGTGTGTGTGCTCGGCCAGGGCCTGCCCTCGCTCCCCGCCTCTAGGGATGCTTGAGGAGAAACCTCCGAACCACAGGCCCGAGTGGCCCCCTACAACGCGCTTTCCTCCCCGCCATGATGGCGATTCCTGTTTCTACACAAAGAAAGGCCATTTGGTCGGAAGGAGAATCCCCTCCGAAACATTTCTCACAAACGGTCAGGTTGGGGAGCCGTATGGGTGGCTCAGAGGATAAAGGGCCTGGCCTGGAGAGGGGAGGTCCCGGGAGGAAGTGCCTCAAATTTGGTCTCAGAGACTTCCAGCCTCAGACAGCCACTAGATGTGTGATCCTGGACAAGTCACTCAACCTCTGCCTTGGTTTTCTCCTCCGTAAAACGGGGATAATTACGGCCCTTCCTCCCAGAGTTGTTGTGAGGATCAAAGGAGATAATCCTTGTAAAGTGCTTAGCAAGTGCCCAGCACACAGTAGGCATCTAGAAATGCTCCGTCTCATACCCTGGGTGGGAGGTTGTATAAATGCCACCATTTTCCTTTCCCAGGGACACACCCCTCTAAGGCTCAGGGCCTCCACCCCACACAGCCTGCCTCCAGGCCTCTGTCTTCCTGTTTCAGTCTGACTCGCCTGAGAGCCTTTATAAACCTTCCCATTCCAGGAGATGGGCTCGTCCTTTGCTGGGGTGGAGGGGCTCTGGGGATCCCCCAGCCCGGGAAAGGCCTCTGCGCCGGGAGGATGCTTGTCAGCTGGCGCTCCTCTGTGGACGGGGTTCCCGCAGGCAATGCCGGCTCACCCGGACCCATGCCCACATGTGTTGCCCTGCACCAGCCCCTGGCTTCACCCAGGGAGGGAGGAAGGAGTGAACACATCAGAGCGGCCACCCATCCTGATGGGCCCTCACCACCGCCGGGCCACCCAAAGCAGAGGAGCTTCCCCTTACCGGGCAAGGGGGCCTGGGCTAGCACGTAGCTGCGAAGGGTGATGTCGGCAGCTCCTCCGGACTCCAGGGGGATAGGGTGGGTGTGGAAGTGCCTCAACATGTCAAAGATGGACTGGAACCAGAGATGCTGGACGTGGCACTGACCATTCTCATTCAGGGACAGGCGCAGGTGCTGTGGGAAAAGACTGGGATCAGTGAGGAGGCAGCAAAGGAGGAAGGAAAAAGAGAAGGAAGAAAGGAAGGAAGGAAGGAAGGAAGGAAGGAAGGAAGGAAGGAAGGAAGGAAGGAAGGAAGGAAGGAAGGAAGGAAGGAAGGAGGAAGGAAGGAAGGAAGGGAGGAAAGCAGGAAGGAAGGAAAGAAGGAAGGAAGGAAGGAAGGAAGGAAGGAAGGAAGGAAGGAAGGAAGGAAGGAAAGGAGGAAGGAAGGAGGAAGGAAAGAAGGGAGGAAGGTAGGAAGGAAGAAAGGAAGGAAGGAAGGAAAGCAGGAAGGAGGAAGGAAGGTAGGAAGGAAGGAAGGAAGGAAGGAAAGCAGGAAGGAGGAAGGAAAGAAGGAAGGGAGGAAGGGAGGAAGGCAGGAAGGAAAGAAGGCAGGAGGAAGGAAAGAAGGAAGGGAGGAAGGCAGGCAGGAAGGAAGGAAGGAAGGCAGGAAGGAAGGCAGGAAGGAAGGAAGGAAGGAAGGAAGGAAGGAAGGAAGGAAGGAAGGAAGGAAGGAAAGAAGGGAGAGAAAGAGGGGGAAGGAAAGAAGGAAGGAAGGCAGGAAGGAAGGAAGGAAGGAAGGAAGGAAGGAAGGAAGGATGGAAGGAAGGAAGGAAGGAAGGAAGGAAGGAAGGAAGGAAGGAAGGAAGGAAGGAAGGAACGGAAGGAGGGAGGGAGGGAGGAGAGGACAGAGGGGGTTGGACTTGTAGTGGCAGAATTAGGAATAAGGCAATTAGATATTCAGACTAGATGCCCCCTAAGACCCCCTAAGTGTTAAGAGGGTCAGTCTCAATTGAAGACTGGGGCGTCTGGCATCATCTCCTACAGTGCCTCTTCCTTCAAATGCCTGCGGTGCCCTGAGTTGGAGGGAGAAGATGTAGTAGCTGCCCTTGGAGAGTCTCCAGTCTGATGGGGGAATCACAGTCCCCTTGAAGGTTGAAAAAAAGACACAGAAGCATAAATGACCTGCAGGGACACTTGGCAAAGAAGAAAACCCAAGCTGGGCCACAAGACTATGGAGAGATAGACTAGCAGGGTATGGAAGCATAGGGCAATTCGAGACTTTGAAGAGGGCTGACCCCCTTTCAAGGCCTCAGTTTCCCTCCATGTAAAACAAGGAATTTGGACAAGGTAATTCTGGGGTCTCCTTCATCTCTTCCTCTGAGGTCTTTTGGTCCAAAAAGAGTCATCTGAGGTCAAAGAAAGTTTTCTAGGGAAAGTGAGTTTCAAGCAAGTTAGTCTGGAGGGAAGGAGGGCGGCAGGCGGGAGAGGTGAGGGAGGGAAGGGGAAATGGGCAGCTCTGGGGTGGTTAAAGAGGGGAGAGTGGATGGTGGCCAACCTCTGGGCTGGTTCCTGTCCTGCAGAAAGGTCTGCTTGGCTGGAATGTTGGGCCAGCCAGGGGAGTGGCTACCCAGTTGAACAACCCAAGGTGCCCCCTGAGCTGCTCAGATGAGACAGGTTTTAACTTCCTCTCTTCTCCCGTCTTCTGGGTGGAGGCTGAAGGAAGATCAGCTGGACCTTGGGTCAGCCTCGGCTCGGACCTCGGGACCCTGAATCCCGGCAGCCCGGGTCGTGCCCCTCAGCCCAATGCTTCTCGGAGCTCTCCTCGGGGTTCCTACTAGGGCTGACCTTCCTACGGCTCTTTACAGCTTCCCTCTCCCACTTCCAGCCAGCCTGTTAGCTCCCTCTTCGAAGACCATCCATGCCCGCTCCAAATGTCTGCCAGAGAAAAACAAATGAGCCCACTTCCGCCTGGGAATTCATTAATTGCCTGGTTATCGGAGAAGTTGGCTGGCGAGGGTGCGCTGGATTCCAAGAGAAGAGCCCCTGAGGGGGAAGGCATTAACTCGGAGATGATCTTTAAGATATGCAAACGTCTCCAGCGCTGCCAAGAGGCTGCTGCAGCTGCACGCTGGAGGGAGGGGATGCCCACACAGGGCGCACCGGCCATGTGTAACATGACTCCTGTCCGAGGAGAGGACAGGAGCATCTGCGGGACACAGGGACGGACTGCGGCCAGAGGGGAGGGCAGCGGACCCAACATCCACACGCCTTCCCCTTCCCTCCACGGCTGCCATCTAGTTACCCACAGGGATGCCCTTCTTCCTGCCAGCCAGGCCTAGATGGCTCCTTCCTGCTCCAGATCAATGGCCTATAACTCTCAATTATCCCTGACGATGGGGGTAGCACAAAGAAAACTCCAACGACCCCCAAACCATTGATGAAGCATGCCTAAAAGAGTCATGGCAGTGGACCACATCTACTGTCCAGGGGCCAAAGCAGCCAAGGACAGAGGGCTCCGAGGCAGAAGTCAAACACTAACGACTGGTCATTGGACCACAGGGACTCAGGAAACACTTTGTAAAAGTATGAAAGGGAGATCTTTGGACTGAGCACCAGGAAGGACCTCAGGGGCCCTCATTTTACAGATGAGGAAACTGAGGCACGGGGAGAGGAAGTGACTTGTCCAGCATGACCCAGACAAAGCAGAGCCACAATCTAAGCCCAGGACCTCTGCCTTAGAATCTGCTCTTTTTTTTTTCTCCATTACATACACCCTGCAGTGAAAGGGGCAGAAATGGGACAGAGGATGGAAAGAATCAAAGTCCTTTAAATCGTCTACAAACAGTCATTTAAGTCTTGGAATTGTGAAGTGTGAATCAAACTTTCTTTGTCTATCAATCAGCAACTTTTAATTTAATCAACCAAAAACTGAAAACACCCCCACTTATCACTGTTAGCCATCAAGAAAGAGAATTCACAAGTCACTTACTTAGAGAGCGCCACCCTTTTAACCAAATCAATCAGAAACTTGTGAATTCTTTGATAAGAGTTGACACCTTCAGAGGGTGAGAAGTGGATCCCACAGACACCGCCTTCCACCCCCATGGCAGTGTGAGGTAATTTAGAAGCTGTGATTGGCCCCTGTGAAAAGGGGAAAGGACAAGAAAGGACTATAGAAGTCCTGAACTTCTTTGGCTGAGGATGGTCGTCTTCTACTGGTGACCTGCCTCTTGGAGGTAACCTGGCTCTTGGACTGTTTCTTGGTGAGTGAGTAGTTGGCTTTCCTTTCCTGGCTTCTGGAGAGAGATTACTCCAGAGAGACTTTCCCTTCAACAGGAGGACCCGTGTGGATGAACAGAATTCTAAATGTGAAAGCCTCATCCAACAATGGCTAACATTGCTTTTGCCCCTAATATGTGCCTGGCACTGAGCTAAGTTCTTCATGATATAATATCTTATTTGATTCTCACAATAATCACATTAATTCCCCCAGGAGGAAGTGAGCCACATCCCTGCTGGCATTCTTCTTTTTTGAACCCTTACCTTCTGTTTTTAGAATTAATACTAAGTATAGGTTCCAAGGCAGAAGAATGGTAAGGACCAGGCAATCAGGGTCATCTAACATTCTAATGAACCACCTCTCCCCCCATCAAGTTTCTGCGAAATGAAAGGATAAGCACAGGTTCTCCAAAGGGAGCTGAGTAAAAAAGCTGGTGAGCCCCAGGACAACAGGATCATCAAGTCATGGAATGGAATGCTCAGTTACTTCACCCCCAAAGTGTCCATGAGAAACATAGGCAAGGCAGTAGGGGGCAGTAAAAGGGGCTCAGGATTTGGAATCAGATAGCAGTACCCACAATGACAAGAAGGACCTAGCAAATGCTACATAAAGCACTTCGAAGGTTCCAAAGCTCTTTACACATTTTCTTATTTGATTTTCACAACTGCCCTGGGAGGAAGGGGCTATGCTCTCTATTTTCCAGGTCTTGCCCCTCCAAATCAACGGTCCTTTCCATTACACTGTAATGGCACAGCTTCTCAAAGAAAGTCTCACGAATACTTTCTTCCAGGAGAGTGGAAAATTGATGGCTATGAAGATCCCCAAACAACATCCCCCAAATGAAATGGACTCTCTTAACAGGATGGCCAGTTACAGACATGGGAGTCATTTCAGTTAGATGTCTGTGCTGTCTATCAAAAGTCCCAATTAATTGCAAATGAGAAAACAGGATAAAAATGAGAAGACAACTTTGCAAGCAGGCATCCATTTACAATAGCCCCAAAGAGACCAACTTAAACAAAATGGTAACTCTGAAAAACAGGAACTGGATAAAGACATTGATTCTGCTCCTTTTTCTTTCTTCCAGAAGCTAAACTTCTGTAAAACAGTCATCACAATGAGGAGGTTAAGAGATCCCAGAAACTGACCACATCTGGTATTCCTACTTTCTATGTGCTATAGAATGTCTGATATTCCTGCTCATTTGAGGGACATGACAGCCAAGGGCAACACTGATTCAGAAATCTAACTTATTTGTTGCAAAACATTGTAGAGGAGAGAAGGTTAGCTTTAGAATCAAGCCTGGCTACAAGACCTTGGGCAAGTCACTTAATTTCTCAATCATTTCTCTAAAATTCTAAACTGCAGAGAAGGAGCTGATAGATTTTGATAGAGAGAAGTATCTCATGAGGAGTTCCCTGCACTAATAACATTTTAAAACTATGTATGTATGTATGTATGTATGTATGTATGTATCTATCCATCCAATGTCTGTCTGCCCATCCATCCATCCATCCATCCATCCATCCATCCATCCATCCATCCATCCATCCTCTTATCTAGCTATCTGCAATATCCTTCACAAAAAGTGAAAAGTTATAGCAGAGGAAACAATCCTATACTATCTTTGGCCCAAGCCCAAGATCATCACAATGACATTTATGGGTGAAACTGGAAAGAAGAGAACAAATAAGAGTCAAGGAAAATCAGAAATCTAGGGTTTCTACAGATTCAACAGTGAATTGAACACTGGATCTTGAGTCAGAAAGATAGATGTTCAAATCCTGACTCCGACACTCTGGGCAAGTCACTTAACCTTTGTCTGCCTCGATTTCCTCAACTGTAAAATGGGCTTAATTACAGGACCTACCATTCAAAGCTATGAGGATGAAACGAGAAAACACTTGTAATGTGCTTAGCAAAGTTCCTGGCACCTAAGCATTTGGGGGTGGAAGGCAGGAGTGCCCGAAGGGTGCTTTGTAACAAGATCAAGGGAAGGAGAATGTAGGTTTGAAAGCAGTTCTTCCTTGCCGCTCCCTGGATTCTAGTCAGCCTTACGGTAAGTTTTCAGATGGGGAAAATGCTCTGAGGATGTGCACCCGCTGCAGATGCTTTGTTTGTGTGGGATTTTCTTTGGCAGACGAGGGGTGGCACAAGGTTTCCATCTCCCTTGGGCCAATAATGGTAAAACGTTTGCATTCTCTGAGCATGCTATTGGCTGGGTGACCCAGAGGGATGGTCCTCTGAAAAAACTTGTCCGTGACCACCCTTCTATGGCCAGACAAGAGGCGAGGAACCTGAGAGCCCCCACTGTTCTGCTCCCAGGCGCCTGCGCGGCTGAGGCAGGGCTCTCGTGAGCCCAGGCTAAAAAGACAAAGTTTGGTCTGAGGCCTGAGAGCTCCTGATGAACCTGAAGTAGAGCCAGTGGGAGTCAAAGGAGACATGGGACCGTGATGTCCTCAGAATTCTCCCCTCTCTCTGGGCCTCTGTTTTCCCCTCTGGAAGATGGGGTGAAGCCTCTCTAGTACCAGGTTCCCCATCTCGGGCAAGTTGTGATCAGAGGAATATTGATGATTCAGAGAGCTGAAAGAGATCCTGAATCCAAGGCCCACATTTTACAGACAAAGAAACTGAGGCACAGAGACCTCCTAGGTTTTGAGCTGGAAGAGACCTTAGAGGTCCTTGAGCCTCACATTCTACAGATGAGGAAACTGAGGCTCGGAGAATGAGTTGCCCAGGGCCACATGACCAGGCAGCATTTGAACTCCAGTGCAGTGCTCTTTCCAACCACTGTGCCCCCAGCTGCCTATGAATACGGACTTAGGAGAGCCCAGGAAGAGGTCCTAGCGGCATGCTCTGGTCAGTGCTGTCCCAAACCTCCTGGTAGGAGAATGCTGGCAGTCAGGGGCCCCCCAGGGTTCCAGGGTGGAGGCTCTTTCCCTCCCCACAGCCTGTCCCCAGGCATCCTCCCCCCTTGCCACCCTGGTCATCCACACTTGCCTTGGCCTTGCCCTGGAAGTTGAAGGTCAGCACGTACTCGCCTGGCCGCGTCTCGCTCTGACGGATGACGAAGAGGCCGTGGCTGCGGGCGCCCCCTGCCAGGACCAGCTGGGCTGCCTTGATCCTGGACAGAGTCCCGTGGAACCAGGGATAATCCGAAAGGACGATCTCCGGATCTGCCTGGCTGCATTCCTCCCCTGGAGAGAGACAGAAAGATGGCGCCATGTGGGACAGCAGGGGGGTCCCCAGGAAGAAGGGACAAGGGAGCCTGGTGGGGCACAGAGACCGAAGGTACCCGTGTGGACAAGGATGTCCTCCTGGGGGAGGGAGACGCTCAGAGGCAGCAGCCTCCTGAGAATCCTGGGAGTGAGGACCAAGGTAGGCCTGGAGGGGTGGGGGTGGGGGGGCAAGTCCTGCCTCTGCTCCAGCCCTGCATCTCTGGGCCCCGAGCAGATGGCGACAGCTCTGCATCCCTCCATCCAGCCAAGGAGACCAGAGGGAAGAAATGGGGGGACTAGTGGGAGAAAAGGCCACATGGGGAGGGCCCTGAAGAGGCCTCCAAGGGCTCTCCTTGGGGAGAGCAGGGAGAGACGTTCTGAAGGGGACAGTCGCCAGGAATCTGGCCACAATAGCCCAGAGAGGCACTGCATACTCGAGGAAAGAGGGCTGGCCTCACGGTCAGGAAGCCCCGAATTCAAGTCCTGCCTCTGCCTCATTCTGGCCATGTGACCCTGGGCGAGTCACTTCACTCTCAAAGGCAGGGGTCCTGAACCGAAAGGCCACGTTCCATGTGTGGCTGGGTGTGAGGGGATTCGGGCACGTGTAGGGGAAAGAGCCTTGTCCTGATCCTCGCCCAGCTCTAACTGAAACGTGGCATCTCCTCCCTCTGGGAACGTTGGCTGCCCAGGCAGCCCGAGGGGTCCAGGCAAGGAGCCTGGCCAAGGGGGAGGCCCTGGCTCCATCAGGAGCGGCCGATGCAGATGAGAACCGAGGACTGGTCTCCCCGCCAAGAGGGGCCCATGGGGGAGGCAACGGAGGTCCCCGTAGGCAGCCACGGGTTAGGAGAGGAGAGGGAAGGAGCACGCACGGGGTACCTGGGTGGCTGCTGCTGGCTGGAGACTCCAACGTCTGGAGGAAGTTCTCGAGAGGGACGTGGGTCAGGTGCTCACCGCCCGCAGAGTCCCTGGCCCTGCCGTGCGGGGCTGTGACCACGGCGGCCATAGATGCCTCGGGGGCCCCGGAGCACCTCTCGGGGGGCCGGGGAGCCTCTGCGGACAGGAAGAGGGGGGTGCTGAGCCGAGGGGGCCACCTTCTGCCCTCCTCCCCGTCCCAGCTCCCAGAGGCCACCTGCGAGGGGCTGCCCTTCCACGTACCATCTGTGAGGAACTCGCAGCTGCAGGAAGACACGCGGCCCGGGAGGCAGCTGCCCTGCGCGCAGGCCGAGAGCTCGATGTCGTCCCCACTGTCTCTGTGGAGCAAAAAGAGTTTGACCCTTCGTGCTGCCGCTGACCCGCCCTTGGCTTTAGTGGAGCCTCGGGGCCGAGTTCCCTCCTCCATACCTTTGCTCCAGCCGTCCCTCTCCATACAGAATCCTATTTAGAACCAGAAGGGTTCTAGGCGAAGTCCTGCATTTTACAGATGAGGAAACTGAGGCCCAGAGAGATTCTAGGAGCTCCGATTTGGTGTTGGAGGCCGTCTGGCCCAAGTTCTCATTCTACCATAAGGAGACCAGTTTCCCTCTGCACGGCTCTCTGGAGCTCAGCTTAGGGCTCACGACTGCCTTGCGGCCAGGGGGGCTGCCCACAGGACACACTGCTCTACCCCCCCCGCCTGGGGGTCAACGCCTGCCTCTACCACTCTCTGCTCACATCCCTGTCAAGTGAGGGGGTGAAATGAGGTGATCTCGGAGGCCATCTCGGAGGCCAGATGGAATTTATGATCCTGTTTTCTCCCTTTAAAACGATTACTTTCTGTCTTAGGATCGCTATCAAGTATCCGCTGAAAAGCAGGAAGGGCTGGGGTGAGGGACTCGCCCAGGGTCACCCAGCTAGGAAGTGTCTGAGACCCAATTTGAACCCAGGATCTCCCGTCTCTGGGCCTGGCGCTCTACCCACTGAGCCATCAGGTTGCCCCAATAGACGGCTAACTGCCTTTTTGCCTCGGGTTTCTCCCTGCTCCACTCCATCTTCCACTCGGCTGCCAGAGGGCCTTTTGTACCCCAAATGCCTGATAAACCCCGGTGGCTCCCTGCGCCCTCCGGAATCCCCAAAGGGGTCCCCAAATCCGTAGTGTGATCAGGAGCTTTAACGGCTTTGAGCTGCGCAGAGATGTCTGGGACCCCTGGAGGAGCCCCCGGCGTGCACCACTCCTTCCTACCTGCCCAGGCGTGTTGCACGTTCCTCTCTGCACATTCTCGATGACTAGCCACGCTGGCCCACTTCTATTCCATGCAGAGGCCCCCCCATCTCCCACCTCTGGGCCTTTGTCCCAGCGTCCCCCATCCTCATGCCTGGCACACTCTCCTTCCTGGCTTGGCCCAGCTCCCTGGCTCCTCTGGGGTCCCCGCGTCTTCGGCGTTTCTTGCGGACGCCCAGTTACTGCCACGGGGGCTCCCCGCTGGAGCAGGAGCTCCCTGAGGGTGGGACCTCGCTCCTCTCCCATCTGCCCCGGCCTTCTAACAGCACCAGAGGATGCCGCACCCACGCCAGGAGCCTCGCTGACTCGACCTGGGCTCCGGGCCAAGCTCTCCTCCTGTTGGAGAGCTCCACGAAATGGCCAGGCGGCTGGAGTGAAGTGACTCACCCAGGGTCATGCAGCTAGGAAGCATTGAAATGAGGTTTAAATGACTCATCCATCCGGGCTGACACAGCAAAATGGCAGAGGGAGGCCTCCACTCGCGTCTTTTGATGCCCAGTGAGAGAGACAGCATGTAGAGAAGAGAATGCTGGACTTGACAACAAGAAGTCCTGGGTTCAATTTCTACCTCAGACGTTTCCTAGTCGTGTGATCCCGAGTAAACCACTTTAAAAACACACCCTGCCTCAGTTTACCCATCTGTCAAGGGAGCTGGAGGAGGGCATGGCAAACTGCTCTAGTATCTTAGCTGTGTGACCCTGGGCAAGTCCCTTCACCCTGCTGGCCTCAGTTTCCCCATCTGTCAAGGGAGCTGGAGGAGGGCATGGCAAACTGCTCTAGTATCTTAGCTGTGTGACCCTGGGCAAGTCCCTTCACCCTGCTGGCCTCAGTTTCCCCATCTGTCAAGGGAGCTGGAGGAGACCTTCAAGGCCTTTTCTGTGGACAAAGGAGGAAACGGAGGCGGAGTCCTCCGGGGCCACTTCCCAGGGACAAGGCTGCGGTGAGCGCGTGGTTCCTCGGCCCGGCCCCGGCAGAGCCAGGCTCCAGAGGCAGAGACGCTCGGCCCCTCTCATCTGACTCATCGTGGGCTGCCTTTGTGACTGGCCCCAAAGGCTTCTGGGATGTGGCAGGCGAGGGAAGGAGAAGGAGGAAGTGGAGGGGGCCGGGGAGCTCCCTTCCCAGCCTTTCGTCAGACCTGGGGGTGGGAGGGAGCGGCCCAGGATGACGGGGTCCCCAACGACACAGGAAGTGTGGCCTGCGCCGAGGCCGGGCCTCGGGAGGGAAAAGAGAAGTGAGAGGGGCCCGCGCGGCCCTGGGGCCAGGCCAGGGACTCGGGGGGAACCTGCCCCTCCTCCCCGCCCCGCTTACCCCGGGTCTGTGCAGTCCTGGATATCGGCCACCCAGGAGTGCTTCTGCAGGGAGTCGATGGTTTCCAGGATGTACTCGGCTCCGTTCTCCACCTAAGCCCAACGGGGAAGAGAGGGTGAGAGGAGAGGACGGCCCGCGGTGCCCATCTCCTGCTCGTGGAGGCGGCTGCCGCGCCAAAGGCCTTCCTAGGATCACCCCGCCTGGTCCTCGCCGTGACCCCGGGAGGGAGGGCCACCTTCGCCCCATCTTATAGATGAGCAGCCGAAGTCTGGCTGACCAAGGAGAGGAGGGGGCTCTGGGGGGAATCACAGGTGTTCCCCTCGGACAAACGTCACCCATGTAATGGTTCTAGTTTTGCTAGCGCGGGAGATGACACCCAAGAGCTTAATCATTAACGTCGGGTGCCGAGCTGTAACTAAGGCAGGGCCATCGAGGCAGTGTCTCAGGGTGTCAAAATTTAGAGGGCGCTAACAGCACGTGTAGTCTTTCTGCTTGGTACTGAATTAGCCAAAACGCAGCTAAAAGATGACATCTTTGGGCATATTCAGGTGAACTCTTCTCCCTCCCCTCCTCACTTTCTGTGGGGGAGGGTCTCCCCGTTTCCTCCAACAGAGTCCAAGGCCACGGTTCATTCTGTTTGGTTTACTTCTGTGGCATCTAATCCAAAGCCTTTTGCCCCGAGTACTGAACTGTATGAGTACTGCTCAGTGGCTGAGCCTGGGAAAGGGAACAGTTTGGGGGGGGCAGGCAGGGAACTCAGAGATCTGCTTGTTCCCCAGCAGCCCTTTATCCACAGAGGAGCAGCCGCAGTGGGGAGCCTTCTCCCATTCAACAGGAAGCCCCATCACCGTGGCAACTCTCGCCTGCCCAGGGACACCCGAGAAACGGCAAAGAAGAGTCAATGGGGAGGCTGGGAAAGGCGGGCAGGCGCCAGCCTCCGAGAAGCTCCCTCCCTCCCTTTGGGGTGGTGCTTTTGCTTTTTCTGAGTCTTTGGAGGGCTGAGCTGCCTTCCTCCTCAATCTTTCTTGGTCCACTCCTAGGGGAGGAGGAGGGCTCAGGAATGGCTAAAGTGTGGCAGGCTCCCACCCTCTGGTGACCTCCCACAGGAACACAGACATAGCAGCAGCACGTAGGGCCCCTCTCTGCCACTCCTGGTCCCCTGCCCCACCTCCCCACCCCCACCCTGCCATTCTCCCCATCACCTCCATCCTGGCAAGCAAGAGAAGAACTTGGGGCTCTCAGAGGTTTTCTCCAGCAGAGCAAGCCAGAAATGGGCACAAAGAGGGAACCCTGGAGAACACTGGCAGTGCCAACTGGGTCAGCCCCTGCTGGGGAGAGGAAGACCTGAAGCCGGTGCCAGCTTGGCCACCCCTTCTCTCCGGGACACTGGGAAAATCTCTTTATCCTCCTGGACCACATTAAAGAGTTCTGAACCTAACCCTGGTCTTCCCGACTCCTGACTCAGTCCACTATCCATTGTCACGCAGCCTCTCGTGGGGGGCGAGCAGCGAGTGTGTCTGGAGCCGGAGCCCCCAGACCCTTCCTCCAGGCCTGTGTTCTCATTCAATGCCCCAAGAGGCCTCTTGGGACAAGAGAGAGAAATTCATCATTTTTTCAAGCCTTCTGACCTCTCTCCTTCCCACCCCAATTGAGAAGGCAGAGAATCCAAACCCCAAGGAGAAACTTTGTACAGTTAAGCAAGGCAAATCCCTGCCCCGGCCAAGGCCCCCCAACACATCAGCACTCGGGATCCCCCCCCCCCGCTCTCTCAGGAAGCAGGGAGCGCGCTCCATCACGGGTCACTCAGGCCATGGCTGGCCACTAGGCCTTTCAGAGTGCTTTGTCTTCCCAGGGCTGGAGTCATGGCAGAAGCTCTTCTCCTGCGGCTGCTTCCCTCACTCTGCATCAGTCCATGCAAGTTTTCCCAGGTTTCTGAAACCATCCCCATGTCATTTCCTACGGCACAGCAGGTCCACCCTATTCATCCACCACCAAAAGCTGCTCCAAAGAATTTGGTACACGGAGGTGCTTTTTCCTCTTTAAAACAACAGCAACAGCAAAAACCTTCTTTCCTGTCTTAGAATTAATCCGATGCAAATTGTGGTATCTGGTGGGGATGGAACACTATTGTGCGAAAAGGAATGATGAACTGGAGGGATTCCACGTGAACTGGAGGGATTCCACGTGAACCGGAAGACCTCCAGGAAGTGATGCAGAGTGAAAGGAGCAGAGCCAGGAGAACATTGTACAAGGGCTGCGGCCCCAGGAGAGAAGCCCAGGTGCCCTCTGCTCACCACTGCTCATGGAAGGGACTTCCAGACTCAATGAAAACCTTTGGAAATTCTATTCTTAGCAGGAAGGTCAAGACACCCTGAGCAAAAGAAAAAGTACAACTGCTCTGTGACGACCCACCGCCAACAGGAAAAGCATCTCGGGACTGGAGATGGACCTCGGTGGACGGCTAATGCCCGAGGCTAAGCATGTGACAGGTTTCAGAAGATTCCCTTTTCGTTGGCTTGTCTCTGCCCCAGGTCACTTCTGTGAGGATCAAACTGGTCCCAGCTAGATGTCCGTCCCTTTTCTTCAGGCCTGCCGTGGCTCCCTCCTCTCTTCCCCTGTGCCCACACTCTGCCCCAGTTCTCTCTGTTCTTGGGGCAGCGAGGGAATGCAGTGGAGAAGGATTTGGCCACGGGTCAGGAAGGCATGAGTTCAAATTGTCCTCGTCCACTTTCTATCTGTGCAATCTTGAAAGACTTATTTACTTTAGTTTTCTCAGCTGAAAATGGGGTTTAAAAATAGCACCTGCCTCCTAGTGCCTGGCATGCGGTAAGTGCCATATAAATGTTACTTATTATTATTATTATTATTATTACAGGAGACAATATATGCTAAGTGCCATATAAATGTGACCTATTATTATTGCAGTGGTGCCTTGATACACGAGTGCCTTAAGTCACGAGCAATTTGAGCAATGAGCGGTCACGATTGGGATTTTTGAGCGGATATTTGAATCATGAGCTTCCGCCACCCTCCTCCCGATAGCTGGCCGAATGTTCGGTTTCACAAGTTACACGAGGCTGTCTCTTTTAGTTCAGTGTTTATCTGGCCGTGTGAGCATCTGTATTGAATCGCTTTGGCTTTCTTCCTTATTTCTGTCTTTGTTTCAGTTTTGGAGAAAATTTCTTAACTTTTAACCACGGGTCCTGATGATGGAGGAATTGAAGGAGGCAGCAGCATATGCAGGTTTTATAGGAAATTAGTGGGGAGGAGCCTGAGGAGGATGAGGTCATCAGTACAAGCAAGATCAAGGAAATGTTGAGGATTTGGGGAAAAACTAAACAGTTTATTGAATAGACACATCCAGAAAAAGTTGCAACAGGTCATGCGTTGGAGCTGTGTGACGACGCTAGTTTCCCACATTACTGAAAGGTTCTGAAAGGGAAGAAACAAACTTCTGTGGAAAGGTTTTTGTTGAAACAGCCTCCAAGTGAAATTGAGGAAAGTGTGGCAAAACAGCCAAAATTCAATGAGGAAAATGATGATAATTAAGTAAAATAAAAAAATAGCAATAAAGTTCCATCTCCTAAGTAATGTGGGAGGTCAATTTTGCATTTAAATGTAGCGTTATGTGTGTAGAGATTAAGCGATGGCAAACGAAATGAAAACCTTCTCCGCCAGCATCTTCGCCTGACCTTGAAGGTAAATAACATTTCATAAGCGAGTTTATTTCTTTACATTCTTTCTCATTGTCTAGAAATGCACTTATTTGTTATTTATAAAGTACCTTTTAGTATTTAAAAGCATATAAAACAAAATTTGTGTGGTTTTGGGGGACTTAAATGGATTAATTGCATTTCCATTCATTTAAATGGGGAAATTCGATTTGACACACGAGCAAATGGAGTCCCGAGCTTGGCCATGGAACGAATTAAACTCATCACATTAAGCAGCATTTACCACAGTGCCTGCCACATTGTGAGTCTATATAAAGGTGACCTGCTATTGTTAGAGGACACAACATTTAAGAAGTATTTAACGCGGCCTCTTTTAGTGCCATAGAAGTGTTAGCTCTGATATTCTTATTCCGAAGTGCTCCGGCATTGCCTCTTTGCTTTATTCATCTCCTCTAACCGGGGCAGTGTGGAGTGCTGCTGCTCACTGGCCCAGAAGAGCTGGGTGAGGGCAGGGGCAGCCTCGACTGGCAAGGAAACGACGGAGCGGATCACTGAGCCCAGGCCCTGGGGCTGGTGAGGAGGGGTGCCCAGGGAACCTGGGGGGGGGGGACTCGCCTTCTGCGCTGTCCAGTCACTAGGCGGTCACTTATTAGATGCCTTGGTGCCTTGACCTGCTGCAACGACTTGACCTTCTGTGCAGAAGTCCGATTTGGGGGAATGGTGGGAGGCCTGGAGAACACGTCTGGCCTTGTAGCCCGCTGGCTCCGTCCTCTGCTTTAATGCCTCTGTTCCCCTATGCCCTGAGCTTCCGCGGTCCTGGCTGCCCAAATGGTCAGCCTCTGCCCTACCTGCTCTGAACCCTGCCGGATCTCGCTCTTGCCTCTTGGTTCAAACACCGACACCCTGGCTGGTTTTTTGGGGCCCTCTGCGGTCTGCCTCCGGGTTTCCAGCCTCCCTTCACACGAGCTCTCTTCGGACAAGCCATGTTCTGGCCAGAATGGACAGCTCAGTGTTTCCAGAAATGGATATTTCATTCTTTACCTCCATGTAAGCAGAAGCCTCTATTTTCCACGTCGGATCCAGAGGGCCTTCCTTCCCCTCCTGCCACTTCTCTTTGCCCGTGCTGCTTTCCTTAGCTCAGTGCTTGGATGGAAGGAGAGCCAACAATTCCCTTCCTTGGGAAGGGATCAGCTCTTACCGTCTGCCCGGCCTCTCTAAGCGCTACCGGCACCTGGCACTGCCATCTGACCTACTTCTGTAACCTAAGGACCTCTGGCAGTCGGGAAGCGCATGGCAAATGCCTTTGCATTCCTTCCTTCCTTCAGGGTCCAGCTCAGGTCACACCTCCTCAGTGAAGCCTTCCTGGATTCCCAGCCCCCTTCTTATAGGGAAGGAGGGTGATAATGGGCAATGGAGAGAAGCTGGAGATACCCAACTCCTATTTTGTTTCTTCCTCTGTCTCCGATAGAGAGTGAAAAGTCTAACAGAAATGCCTGAAATAAGGGAGGAGAGGAGAAGAGGGGGTAGACCTGGCTGCCTTCGACAGACTTAGGTCACCTAATAAGCAAGCGAGGTGAGAGCCTGTCTGCGATCATCACCGCAGAATCACGGCAAACACTGGCACGGGGATGGGCAAACACCGATTTATCTCAGAGGTGTTAGCGGGTGAGTCGCTCAAACTCATAGCCTTGCACAGTCCTACAGTTCTCAAAGTTTGCAGTCTCAGGATCCCAATCACTGAGGAAACCTCCTCCCCCAGAGAACTTTGTTTATGTGGGTTCTACCGGCCAATAGGGGCCCTATTCGAAATTAAAATGTAGGGGCAGCGAGGTGGCAAAGTGGATAGAGAGTCAGGCCTAGAATTGGGAGGTGCCGGGTTCAAATGTGACCTCAGACACTTGCCAGCTGTGTGACCCTGGGCAAGTCACTTAACCCCAATTGCCTAGACTTACCCTTCTGTTTTAGAGTTGTTTCTAAGACAGAAAGTAAGGTTTAAAAAAAAAAAAAGAAATTAAAATGTCTTAGTACTATTAAAAATGGTTTTGTCTTCTTAGACCACATGAAATGGTCACTGAGCCCTCCAAAGGTTCCCAGAATACAGTTTAAGAGCGGTATGGTAGAAAGACTGCTGGATTTGGAGTCAGAGGTCCTGGGTTCAAATTCCAGCTTTGCTTATGTGAAGATTAAATTTAACACTCCCCTGATTATAACAACGAAAATATTTAACTCTCCCCTGATTTTAAAGATTAAATTGTAACCCTTGTCTATTAATCCCCATAAGTGTAAACACAATACTTAAAAGTTAAGTATGAAGATTTGCCCATTTAGATCTAATCACCAAAAGTGCAAATATCCCACTTAATCATGAAGTGGGAGGTCTGTGACCCACGTGTGTGGCAGTGGGTAAATGAATCAGAATTGACTAACTGCCTTCTGGGCAGTCCTAGAACTGGATTCCAACTGTGATTGGTAGACGTAGAATTAGGGCAAGACACAGGAAGTGACACAAGAGAAAATGTCTTTAAAAGGAGCTGTTATTTCCTGTGAGAATTCAATTCTTCATGCTTTCAAGTTGAGGCTGGTAAAGAGGGGCAGAAGGATCTGCTAACTGGACGTGAGACCCTGTTTTTCCTGGTGAAGCTGATAAAGAATCTGCCAACTGGACTGGCACATGGTGAGTGAAAGGCTGACTCTTAAGAGACCAGCCTCAGGAAAGACCTCCTCTTGAGAGAGGCTTCCTGGGTCCTTGGCTTTGCTGGGGCCAGCTGAAACTAATTCTCCTTGCCTGGAGGAGCCAGGAGTAAATTACTTAGTGCTCAGCCTAGATATCTTACCTTATCCTTTCTCTGATTTCTTGCTTCACTCTTTCTACGTTTTGTAAATAAATTGTAAAATGAATTCTCTTTGGAATTAATTAAATTCCTGGCAACCACACTCTTAAAATATAAAATCCAGCCCTTTTAAAATTAAACCCCTTTCCACCCTTATATTTACTACTACCTATGAGACCCTTAGGCAGGTCTTCTTTCTGAGCCTCAGTTCCCTTCCCTCTGTAAAATAAGATAGTTGGCCTAGATGACCTGTGAGGGTCTTTTCTTTTCCTTTTGTAATTTTTATTTTATTCCAATAACAAATTTCCACATGAGTTTTCCAAAGTTACATGATTCATGGTGTCTTCCTTCCCTCTTCCCTTTCCTCTCCTGGAGTTGACAAGCAGGTCCACTGGGTTTTATATGTATTATCACTCAGACCCTATTTCCAAATTATTCATTTTATAAGAGAATAATCTTACACAACCAAAATCCCAAATCGTATACCCCAATAACAAATGATAAGTCATTTGTTTCCATGTGCATTTCTACTCCCACGGTTCTTTCTCTGAAGGTGAAGAACATTCCTTTCCACAAGTCCCCTCACAGGTCTTTTCAACTCTGAATCTATGATCCTATGACTTTGAGGCAGACATAGATATTTTTAAATCCTTCCCTTCTGTCCTAGTATCAGCTCTAAGACAGAAGGGCAAAGCCTAGCAAACAGGGTTAAGTGACTTGCCCAGGGTCATATAGCTAGGAAGTGTCTGAGACCAGAAAATGGATTATTGAAGGGACCTTCACGAACACCCAGAAATGAGAATGGTTTTTCACTAAGCCCAAGTTATGGCAGCCTGACATGACTGCTTCTTAGCCACTGATATGGATAGAAAGCTCATCCCCTTGGATGCTGACACAAAGCTGAGAGGCACAGACATGCTGGATGAGTTACTCAGGATCCAGAAAGGTCTTCAGCTAGGCCACTGATGCCTAAAAAAAGACAGTCCCAAACTTGGCTTCCAAAACTCCACTGCAGAAATAAGAGAGTAGGGAGTGGTGGTGAGACGTAATCCCCCAAAGGTTAAAAGCTAGGGATGGGGGGCCCTCTTTAGTAGCACCTGCTCAACGAGCATAGTACTGGGTGCCACGATGGCCAAAAAGAAAAGCTCATTTGATTTGAGGCTCCAATAGGTCCAAGTCAAAGGGGGCCCCATTGTTCTCTAGGCATCCTCTTATCTCCTCCATCTCTTCCTGTATCCAGGCCTGGGCCCTACATCTTAAGAAGGCTATTGACATACTGAAAGCTGTCCAGAGGAGGGTAACATAACCAAGATGTGGAGGGACTAAAAGCCTCCCATTTCAAGGCTCAGCTGAAGGAAATGGAGGTGTCTGGTCTGGAGAATAGAGAGGCCAAAACCCAATCACCGTCTTCCAAAATCTGAAAGGTGGCTGGCCAACCCGTTGAGGTCCAACTTGTTTAGTTTGTTTCCAAAGGGCAGAAGGAGTGACCATGGGGAGAAGTTACAGGGAGGCACATATCAGTTCAACAAGAAGCAGAACTCTCTACCAATGAGTATCCCCAGGACAGAATGAGATGCCACTGTGAGTAGCAGAGGAGTAGTGAGCTCTCTATCTCTGGGTGTCTTCAGGAAGAGGCTGGAAGATCAGTTGAAAATGGGATTCAAGATCTAGCTATGGGTCGGGCTGAGGTCATAACATTTGAGATTTCTTCTCATTTTAGGATTCTATGACTTTAGGCTTCTATGTTAGCCACCATTTTATGGGCCCCTAGGAAAGGGGGGAGACTAGAGGTGACCATTCTGGGGTCCTTAGCTATCCACAGGTACGCATTCAGCGGCTCCTTGAGCTACGTGGAAAAGCCAAAGTGTCTCAAAGGAAGCAGACGAGGAGTGCAGAATGGATGATCACTTGTCTGGATGGGAGTGAGTGATGGAAGCAGGGGACGGTCATCCCGGGTGAAAGGCCCTGGCACAGAGACTCAAGGGGGATCCTTCCTCTTCCATGAATCCTTGGAGGAGGCACACGGGTATTTCCTTCGCCCTCCATCCCTACCGAGAGGGAAGGAGCTAGAGCAGGGAGACCGAGAGGAGGCACTCAGAGGTCATCCTTCTCCAAGGAGGCTGGACCAGGGAAGGGAGTGTGATGGAAGAGATCCTGAAAGGGGGAGGCGGTGGATTCATCATCAAGAGGCACCCTCCCGCCACAAGGCCCGAGGCAGACGCTATTTCCCCTTTGCCACTGAGAGGACTTTCACTCTGAGAGGCCCTTTCTGGGGCATTCTGGGAAGAGCCAAGTACTGATGCTTGGACCAGATGGGACCTGACTTCCTCTTCAAGGTAACAGATGTTGCAGGGTGGGTTAGTCTGGAGGAATCACAGAGTGAGGGTGGATGTGGACCCTAGGAACCATCTGGTCCAGCCCCTTCTTCTCACAAGGAGGAAACAGAGGCTTTTGTTGTTCAGTTGTTTCAGGTGTACCCAACTCTGCATCATCCCATTTGGGTTTTGGGGGGGGCAAAGAAAGCAGCGTGTTTGCCATTGACTTCTCTAGCTCATTTCACAGATGGAGAAGCTGAGGCAAACAGGATTCAGTGACTTGCCCAGGGTCTGAGGCCAGATATGGGGGGGGGGAGAGAGAGAGAGAGAGAGAGAGAGGGAGGGAGAGAGAGAGAGAGAGAGAGAGAGAGAGAGACTGAGAGAGAGAGAGAGAAGGAGAGAGAGAGAGAGAGGGAGAGGGAGAGAGAGAGAAGGAGAGAGAGAGAGAGAGAGGGAGAGGGAGAGAGAGAGAGAGGGAGAGAGAGAGAAAGGGGGGGAGAGAGACAGATGGGGGGGACAGACAGACAGAGAGAGGGAGGGAAGAAGGGAGAGACAGAGAGGGAGAGACAGAGAGGGAGAGATAGAGAGAGGGAGAGGGAGAGAGAGAGAGAGAGGGAGGGAGGGAGGGAGGGAGAGAGAGAGAGAAAGAGAGAGAGAAGGAGAGAGAGAGAGAAGGAGAGAGAGAAGGAGAGAGAGAGAGAGAGAGAGAGAGAGAGGGAGGGAGGGAAGAAGGGAGAGATAGAGAGATAGACAGACAGACAGACAGGCAGACAGAGGGAGAGACAGAGATAACGAGAGGTTTTTTCATTTTTGGGAGGTCACTTTTGTGGTCTCCAAAAGCCAGACTGGTACAAGCAGGAAACCAGAGAGACCCTCGAGAGCCTGGAGGGAAGGAGGGCTGGCCACTAAGGCCGCAGTGCTTATTTCACAGAGGATGATGGCCTTGGAAGAGACCTCAGAAATGAGCTTTTCTCTCTTTCTCTGCTTTCTGTCTTCTCTCTGCATACACCCACACACATCTAGGCATACATAAATATGTCAGTGTATCCACACACACAGAAACCAAGTCAAGATGGAGCAGAAGTAGAACTCGAACCCAGGCCTCCCTGTCCCCCAGGCCCGGTCCATTCCCATCTGAGCAGGCCTCGCTCAGCGGAGTGAGCCAGAGAAGCCCTTCCCCACCTTCTGCTTTCGCCCCCCCCCCCCCCGGGGCATTTTCTCATGCGTTTCCAGATCTGGTCCTCCCCTCTCCCAGAAGGCACAGGGATGGCGATCTCTGGGGCCGAGAACAGCCTGCCCACCACGTGCCATTTCTGCGGAAGGCCTCTCAGATAGGGCTCAGATGCGGTTGTCCCCGAGGCAGCCCTGAACCCAGGGAGGCCCTGTGATGCGCCCCTGGATCCCGCGGCCACCGAGGGTCCTCGATGCCCCCTCCCCCCACCTCGGCAGCAGCACCCTGTCGGCCCCCCCACCCACCCCCCGCCCCGTCGCCATCCTGGACGGGGGTCTCAGCACCTCTCGGACTGCGGCCCCCCAGCGGCCCGTCGGCTCTTCCCTCTCCCGCCCACCCTCTGCAGGGCCCCCAAGAGTCACCTTCCTGAAGGGCGGCCTGGCCCGCCTCCCAACGGCCTTGAACACAGGGGGTGCCTGTGAGTGCACCTCGTCCCCCGCACAGCCTCGCCTGTCCAGCTATGACTATTTGACTATACCCAACGTTCCATCTCCTCCCTCCGGATCTTTGCTGCATGCCTAGAATGCCTTCCCTTCTCATCTGCACTGGTTACAATCCTTGGGTTCTAAGGATACCTGTAAAACCCAGTGGAACTGCTTGTTGGCTGGGGGAGGGGGGAGACCATGAATCATGTCATCCCAGAAAAATATTCTAAATTACTTAATTAAATAAAAAATGAAAAGAGAATCCTTGGGCTCTTTCAAAGTCCGCCCGAGCTCCCCCTCCCGCCTCTCCCAGGCCTTTCTGGGTCCTCTAAGAGCTTGGGTCAACGGGATGAGCCACCAGGATTGCAGAGACGCCGAGAAGCAGCGCCGCACAGAGAGGGCCGCGCTGGGGGTCTTTGGTTGACGGGCAGAGTCCTTCCAAGGGATCTTCGTCCTCCCTCTGGGGGGGGGGAGGGGAAGGCTTGTTGATCGAAAACACATTAACAACGCAAACCAGAAAACATCCGGGCAACACTTGGCTTCTGGCTTACGTACTCACGTATATCCGTGGTGTTTGGAACACGAGCTCTCTAGGACAGGCCGCCCGTGTCTCTGGATCTCCGGAGCCTGGCCCAGGGGCGGGCACACCGTGGGGGCTCAATGACGGAGCCTTCGTTCAGTGAGTGAACAATTGCCCCAAAGGCCTGGCTCTGCTTTTCCTCTGTATCGTTGGTCACTAATAAAGAGCCTGACCTGTCTCCCTCTCCCCTCCTTTCCTTCCCCTCTCCCTTCTTTTCCTTTTCTTTCCTTCTCCTCCTTCCTCCCTCCCTCCCTCCCTCCCTTCCTTCCTCCCTCCCTCCCTTCCCTCCTTCTTTCCTTCCTCCCTCCCTTCCCTCCTTCCTTCCTTCCTTCCTTCCTCCCTCCCTTCCCTCCTTCCCTCCTTCCCTCCTTCCTTCCTTCCTTCCTTCCTTCCTTCCTTCCTTCCTTCCTTCCTTCCTTCCTTCCTTCCTTCTTTCCTTCCTTCCTTCCTTCCTTCCTTCCTTCCTTCCTTCCTTCCTTCCTTCCTTCCTCCCTCCCTTCCCTCCTTCCCTCCTTCCTTCCTTCCTTCCTTCCTTCCTTCTTTCCTGATGGTAAAGTTGAAAAAGCGCTCATTTGGAGTCAGAGGCCCTGGATTCAAATCCTGCCTCTGCCACTGTGTCCCCCTCTGGGCCTCCGTCTCCTCCTCTAGTGGGCTGGCCTAGATGGCCTCTCAGGCCCTCCCAGCTCTACAGCTCCTCTCCTGAAGGCCCTGCTGTATTTGAGGTGGGATCCCGTCAGGGGGATACAGACAAAAACAAAGCCGTCCCTGCCCTGGCCTCGGGGAGCTTGCCGGGAAGGAGGAGGAGGAATGCCCAGGCCTGGGGCTGCCCCAGCCCGGCACCTGCACCCTAGAACAGCCAATGTCTGCTCGGGAGGGAGCGCGAGGCCTTTAGAAACCATTCCGGACAGTGAGATTCCCCGGAGGGCCCCGGAAGTGTGGGCCGTGCCAGGAGCCCGTCCCTCGGACCCTCCCCTCCTGGAGGCCAGACCGGCCCCCCGCAGGCCTCACCTTGAGCACGAAAGTGTTGTCTTTGTCGGGCATCTCCAGGGGCATGGTGGTCCGGACCTCGATGATGGCGGACAGGGGGATGCTCACCTTGGGCTTGGAGGCCTGAGAGAGGAGGCAGGGAGTCAGGGAGGCCGGCAGCTGCCGGGTAAAGGCCCGGGGCCCGGCCTCTGCCGCCCCACCCGCTCTCCATTCCCGCGGGGCTTCGGCCCATCCAGGGTCGGCCTCCCTTCTCCCGCCCTCCATTGCTGTTTGGGGGCGGCCGGGCTTGGAGAGGGGGAGTCCGGGGTTCCCCTCTGACCTCAGAGCCTCCCTAGTGGGGTGACCCTGGACAAGTCCCTTCGCCCCCGCTGCCCAGCCCTGGACCGGACACCCAGGCTGGATTCTCAGCCGGAAGGGAAGGGTCAAAGCCTGGCTGCGATCAGACTCCCAAACCGCACAGGTCAGGCCCGGCGCCGCAGTCCCAACAGAAAGACTGGGCAGGGGGAGCCCGGAACACTCCTGATTTCCCCGGAGCTCGGCAGTCTTAATTACAGGACGGCCCCATCGGAAGGCGGCAGAGTTAATGTCTTTTGTTCTCCTCCACAGCCCCATCTGCCTCTGGGGTCCTGCCTGGCTCCTTCAAACGCACGTGCAGGTTCCGGGGTACACCCGAGCCCCTCTGCCCTACCAACGGGCACCCCCTGGGCATCCTGGCCGGAAACCCCAAGAGGGAGGGCGCCCTCTTTCCCAAAGGCTCAGGCCTCAAGAGAAGGAGGGGCCTGGGGCGACGCAGGCAAGGTTGAGCCCCTTTTCTACCCCAAACTCCTCGCTTTACAGGCACAAAGCTTCAACAACCTGACTGAGGTTACCTAGGTAGGAGGCCCTGGAGGTGAGATTTGAACCCAGGACGTTTCTCTGGATGGGAAATCCCCACCGAGGGAGAGTGTTGGTCTCAAGGACCTCCAGCATTTGCCCAAGTGAAGGTCTCCTCTACAGGGGGGAACAACTGCTCATTTGGTTCCAGATCTAATTTTTTTTCCAACCCTCACCTTCTATCAATACCGAGGCAGAAGAGTGGCAAGGGCTTGGCAAGGGCTAGGCAAGGGAGTTAAGTGACTTGCCCAGGGTCACACAGCTAGGATGTGTCTGAGGTCACACTTGAATCTGGGACCTCCCATCTCCAGGTCTGGCTCTCCATTCACTGAGCCTCCTACATGTCCCTCACCCCAGATCTAATTTTTAAAAAAGAGAGAAACCCTTCTTCTCCAGTGACAAAGGTGACTGCCTCTTTGTCCCTAGTCAGCTGCCTCCCTGGATCCAACCCAGTGTCTAGAAAGGGAGATGAGGAGAGAGAAAAGGAGAGAGAGAGGGAAGGCTCTATGGTCCCCTTTTGTGGCTGGGTTCGACAGAGGGTTTGACTCGGTTCTTTGGGTCACCGGGTGGAGGGATTTCCTTTGGGGAGACCGCTTTAGGAAGGTTCATTTGCTCAGGGATTTGTCTTGTGGAGCTAGAGAAGACAGGGAGGAACCAGCTGTGCTTCTGAGGGACAAAGAATAACCCCCAAAGTGAAGATTCTTGACCACTTGCTCATCCCCCTCATCTCTACCATTAAATGAAACAATATTTGTAAAAAGTGCTTAGCGCTGAGCCTGGCACACAGTAGGTACAATATAAATGCTCCCTCCTCTATCAGAAATTCCACCAGTGCAAAAGGACTCTTCTACAAATATCACCTCTTTGGGAAAGGGAGAACCCACATGCAAGGCTAATACCTGGTTCTACTAGGAAAGGGGCAGAGAAGGAATCTGAATAACACAGTCCAGTGGGACAAGCACTATCTATCTGGCATTGGAGGACTCGGGTTAAGGTCCTGCCTTAGCTAACTTACTCTCTAGGAGACCTTGGGCAAGTCACTTAAACCTTCAAGGTCTCTCTAAGATGAGGGAGTCGGTTTAGATGGACATGGATGACCTTGAACAACTCATTTAAACCTTCAAGGTCTCTGTTTCCTTCTGAATAAAGTGAGAGGCTGGTCCCTAGCTGGGTCTCAGCTTTAGAGTTGGGATCTGATGACAGACAGCAGGAGCAGCAGCCGCCTTCCCTCTACAAAGGAACACCGTGATTTTGCAACGAGAAGATCACATCTTACAAGATAACACCAATGCTCTCTCTCCCAAGGTAGTCACCACAAAGGGATACATACGTATTTCCTCAGCCACCATTGCTCGGATACTGGTGTACTTCTCTCTGGGAATTTTGTTCAGAGTTCAAGGCATGCCTACACTATACGGACACCTCTTATGCCTAGAGCATCTCGAGTAAAAAAGTAGGAAGCAGTCTGCCCAAGCACAGAGCAGATGCAAAGACCAGACTCAAGCCCATTCTCAATGGATGCCTGTTTTTGTTCTCTGGGGGGAAATTTGATTTTTGAAGCTGGAAAGAGGATCCAAAGTCCCAGGCAACCATCCTTGGATACTAAAGTGGGTAGATAAAAAAAAAGGAAACTGATAACAAAGCAGGAAGATGGAGTATCTTGTGGGACTGGTCTGTCGGACAATTCTAAGTAGTCCTCTTTGGCATAAGCATGGAACCAACAATATCATGGAGGCAGTATAGCAACTTCCCTCCTCCATGATGTTCGTTTGGACAATAGCTCTCACTGGGACAGACAAATGAAGTTGCTGATTGGGAGAATGGAAGACCCTTGAAGGCAAGTCTTATTCCATGTTTGTCTGTATCCTTGCTGTCTAGACCATATTAAGCTCTCATTAATGTCATGTTAAATATATTAATTATTAATTACATTAATGTTACATTAAATGAATCCATTTTCTTAGGATCATAGACCTACAGAGGGAAGGGAATTTAGGGGGTCATCTCTTCCCCTCCACTTTACAGATGACCAAATTAAGCCTGGAGATGTTAAGTGACTGCCCCAGAGCACAAGGAGAATACATGGAAGGGCTGGGAGAGGAAAATGCCTAGTTATTAAATGGGAGTTATTGGTTGTCTCCAAAGAATCTCAGCACCAATGCCTTCTAGGGCACATGGGGTCCTGGGGAGGAAAGGGCTGACTCTCAGTTCAGAAGATGGATCCTATTTCCTGTGTGACCATGGAAGGTACTGGTGGCACTTCTCTCTGGGAATCCTGTTCTGAGTTCAAGGCATGCCTCCATTATACTGATGCCTACTATGCCCACAGCGTCTCAAGGAAGGTAGTATGAAACCATCTGCCCAAGCTAAGAGCATCTGTGGAGACAAGTCTCGTGGCCATTCTCAATGGAAACTAGTTACCCTTTGGACACTTACTTCCTGTGCGTCTGTGGGCAAGTTGCTTCCCACCCCCTGAGGCTCACTTTCCTCCTCAGTAAAAGGAGGGGGTTGGATGAGACGGCTTTCCAGCACTAGAATTATGGTCCTCTAAACCCTCTTAAAAGAAAAGGATTAGAGCTGGAAGGAACCTAGAGACCATCTCTTCTGATCTCCTCATTTTTACAGAGAAGTAAACTGAGGCTCTAGGAGGTAGGAGTGACACCTCTGGCCATACAAGAAACAAGCAGCAGAAGAGGAAGATGAGCTTCAGTTCTCTATGCTCCAATTGAAAAAGATGCCACTAAGAACATTCCTATTTCCAGGCATAAACAGCTCCACGGATAGTCAGGCTGTGGGGGGTGGTGGGGGGTGAGGACTTGAAGAGGAAAAGAAGCCGCTTGTGTCTGTAGGGACCCCACAGACAGGGTGGGGAGACAAGGCGTGAATTTGAAAAAGAAGTGCTCTCTTCATGTGCCGATATGAAGAAGCTCGGACCAATCTTTCCCATTTTACAGAGGAGGCTTCTAAGGGTCTCAAAGGTTAGATGACTTGTCTAGGGTCACTCGGCGAGGAAGAGTTTGAGCCACAGTGCCCACTGAGGAAGCCCTGAGTCCATGTCCCTGAGTGGATATTCAAAGGAACTTGGCTTTCTCACCCACCCCACCACACAGCTGGGGCTCCAGCCCTCCCTCCACCCAGGGTCTCCAGGAGCTGCTGCTGCTCCTCACCCTGTTCTTGGAAAGGAAGATGAAGAGGACTGAAGAGAGCAACCTGGTCTCACCCGGCATTTCCTGTGGTGAAAAGAGGCTCCTCCTGCCTAAACAGGCGGCCCCAGCAAGATCAATGTTGAGCAAGCACCCTTGCTGGGTTTGCTCCCTGCCTTGCCTGTCTCCCTGGTGCCGTCCTCCTCTTTCTTTTCCATCATGCCAGGCTTTCCAGAGTGCCCATAGCTTCCCTCCTAGCCTGAGCTCAGCCCTGCCATTCACTCCCCCTCACTTCTGCACCCCCATCTCAGCTTTCCCCTATATTCTCACACACCCACTTCTTAGAAGTGCTCCTCGTTTTTGTCATTCTTGCCTCCCCACTCTGATGGCGGGATCCCTGCAAGCAGAAGCTTTTTGCCTCCCTCTCCTGCCTCCCCCAGAGCATGTTCAGCAGGGCTTGTGTGCGCTCAATGGATGGATGAGGATTCTAAAGCCAGCGGAGGGGAGGTTAAAATGTGTGTTCCCTGCCTGCCCCCTCACAGATGGGCTGCCTCAGGGCCTTGGCCCTTCCTGTGTACACATGGCTGTGGAGGAAAGGGGGTGAGAAGAGCTGGGCTGGGGGCAGGGAGAGCCACAAGGGACTGTTTATCCGTTACCCTCTTCAGTCATTCCTTCTTCCCTTCCTTCATTCCTTTAGTTATTCATTCATTTGGTCATTCATTCCATGCTTCCTTCCTCCCTCCCTCCCTTCTTCTTCCTCTTCCGCCCATGCTAGGATTGGAACTCAGCTCTCCTTCCTCCCCAGCCTGACTCTCCCCTTGCCTCCTCCCCCCATGAAACTCTCCCATGCTCCCCTGACCACCAGTGGACACTCTCACCTTGGGGGGGACGTAGAACTCTAGCAGGAACCGCTCGCCCTCCACCTTCACAGCCTTCCGGAGCATCAGCCGGCACTTCTGCCATTGGGAGCCGCCGACACAGCTGGAGTCGTCAGCCACCATGTAGCGCAAGGTCCCCTCTCGCTGGATGTCGGCCAGCTCCACCTTGGAGGCCGGACCTCGGGAGAGCCTGAGCCGGTGGGCCCACTTCTCCCGGGGCTCTGCCGGAGGCTCTCCCCCACCAGGTGCTGGCAGCGGGCCAGCCTCGGGCTCGGGGGGTGCCCGACGATGCCACATCTCCTTCATGCCATCCACCACACACAGGCTCATGTTGCGCAGCGAGAAGCCCTTCTTGAATCTCGGCTTGGCCGTGGCACGGAAAGACACATCTTCGGAGCTTCGCGAGTGGCCATAGGAAGAGACCTTGTGGGCCTGAGCCTGCTGGGCCTGGCTCAGATAGCGGGCTGGGGGCGCCCCGGCCACGGGGTCCATGCTGTCGAGGGACTCGGTGGAGGTCTCCTCTCGGCAGGGGAAGGGGCCCCGGGCATTGGGCATGTGGCAGGGCTGCAGCCCCACAAAGGGGACGATGTTGTACTTTGTGGGCGAGTCAGAGACGAAGACACGGCTCACCTCGACGCTGAAGACGTCCAGGAAGTTGGCGGCAAAGTGATGGGAGAAAGAGGCCTCGGCTCCTGGGGTGTCGTACTGTGGGTTCTCCCGAAGGAACCTGCAGAATTTCTGGGCAAAGTCCACCGCGGCCGCCTGGGCGTGCAGCTCGCAGAACTCCCGCCAGTCGGGGACCTGGGAGGAGGTGTCCTGACAAGGGGCATCACCATTCATGGCTCACATCCCATTCCAACTTCTGGACAGCTGTAAGGGTGAGGAGGAGGAGAGTTAGGGCCCTGCACACACTGCAAGGGCTTTTTCCCTTCGGCGGTAAGGAAGAAGGAGAGCGCGGCGAGAGCCTTTGGGGAAGAGGACAGCCAGGAAATGGCACATCTAGAGGCCCGGCCACCTAGGCAGACCTGCATACCAACCCCTCCTGACGCATCTGGGCCTCGAGTCTTCCCTTTTCCTTTCAGGCCCCTTATATGACTGGACATCTGCCCCAGCCTGGCACATCGTAGGCCCACAGAACTGGGGCGGAGTCCAGCCATCCCATTTTTCTTCTTTCTTTTTGGGGCGGAGGGAGGGTATGAATTTAAGTATATGGGTTCTATCGGGTTTATTGGTTAGGCCAGACTCAAAACCATGGAGATTTCTGGGAGGGAGGGGGAGGAGGAAGAAGTCATTTCCAGAAGTGCCGGGACACAGGAAACAGCCACCAAGGGACCCAGATGTTCCAGGAGATTAAACGGGCTAAGAGGTAAGAAAATAGGGTCCCAGTTGGTCTCCATGGTTGTTTTTCAAAAACCTCTCGGCTGGGTTGGTCCTCTAATCAATAGATTTTTAGGAGCTCGTTATTCAGCCCCTCCTCCTGACCATTCCAAGATATCTTTAATTGGTGATACCTAATTAAAAGATGGTCCATCGGGCCCTCTGCCCTTCCCCAAACTGGCCAGGGGGCAGGCATGGCCACAGGAAAGGTAACCAAATTCTATGAAAAAGGAAGACATTCTATGGGATTCCCAACAGCCCCCTAATTTTTCTGATGAGGAAATGAAACCTGGGGAGGCTCCAAGTCCGAGGTACCAAGGTAGTAAGTGGCAGTTTCAAATTCTGGTTGTCTGACTTAAACATTTAGAACTGGAAGAGATCTTAGAAGATATTGAGTTCAGAAACAGCTAGATGGCTGAGTGGAAACAGAGCCCAGATTGGAGTCAGGAGGATCTGGGTTCAAATCTGACCTCAGATATTTCCTAGCTGTATGGCCTTGGGCAGGTCACTGAATCCCAACGGCCTAGCCCATCCCATTCTCCTGCCTTGGAATTGATCCTTGATTCTGAGATAGAAGGTAAAGGTTTAAGAAAAGGAAGAAGAAATTCAGTTCAACCCCTTGTTTGCAGATGAGAGAGGCCAAGAGAGAGAAAGAACACTGACCCGTCCTTGGCCTGGGAGCCAGAGCTGAGGCAGGAGGCGAGCTTGGTCCTGGGGCCCCAGGTCTTTCTATTCTTCCAGGCTGATTCCAAATGCAGCACTGTCGTCCCTCAGCCCTTCTAATCTAACCTCGAGGGCCCTTGGGGGATGTCGCTTCTGCCTCTCCCTCCCAGAAACCTGCCTCCGGTTATCCAGACCCTGAAGAGGCGAAGGACGGCCTCTGGATCGTCCCACCCGTCCCCTAAGCCCTGGTCTGTGAGGCCCATCCCCCTCCCGAGTGGCACTGGGACAGCCCAGCGTGTCTGGTCCGTGTGCCACAGCAGACCTCCCAGTGCACGGCTCCAAGAGCAAATGAGTTTGAACCAGCCACTAAGCTGGCCAGGCTGCTACGAGCCTCTGGGCAGCGGGGAGCTGGTGCCCAGAGACTTGCCTTTTCCTGACACGAAGCCTCCCCTTAAAGTCACCCTCCTCCCCTGGCAGAGCCGAGCAGCTGGGCAGGGCAGGGCTCATCCTGTCTCCCAGGGTGCCGGGCCAGGCATGCCGCGGGGGGAAGACGGTCTTGGCCACCTCTGAGCAGAGGAGACGGGCTCAATCCAGCCTGTGTCTGGGGCAGGAACGCTGCTGACATTTACCTTCCTCAGCTCTCTGGGGGGGCCGGGAGGTGCTGGGCACCCCAAAGGGGAGACATTACCCCCCAGAACATCTGCTCTCACAGGCTGCCCGAGGGCCTGGACGCAGGAAAAGGGGGTCTTAAAGACCCCGGCCAGCTGCAAGCCCCCGGAGCTCTGGGGTGCGCGGCCGAGGGCCGGCTGGGCCAGAAACGCTTCTCGCTGCTCTGCCTGCGGGGGCAAAGAACGGGAAACCGAGGGCTGCCCCTCGCCGGGGGAGCCGACGGTGGCAAACGATGAGCACCACCAGGGGGAGCTGGGAAGAGCTGCATGAACGGATGCCGAGTGGAACCAGCAGAACCAGAACGTGGTACAGTCAGCAATATTCGGAAATGATCCAACGGGACAGACTAAGCGATGATCGGGGCGATTCCGAGGGGCTGAACGGCCGGGGCTGGACGGGAGGGGCTGGACGGCCGGGGCGACGCTGAGGGGCTGGACGGCCGGGGCGACGCGAGGGGCTGGACGGCTGGGGCGATTCCGAGGGGCTGGACGGCTGGGGCGATGCGAGGGGCTGGACGGCCGGGGCTGGACGGGAGGGGCTGGACGGCCGGGGCGACGCTGAGGGGCTGGACGGCCGGGGCGACGCGAGGGGCTGGACGTCCGGGGCGACGCCGAGGGGCTGGACGTCCGGGGCGACGCCGAGGGGCTGGATGGCTGGGGCGACGCCGAGGGGCTGGACGGCCGGGGCTGGACGGGAGGGGCTGGATGGCCGGGGCGACGCCGAGGAGCTGGACGGCCGGGCGACACGAGGGGCTGGACGGGAGGGGCTGGACAGCCGGGGCGACGCGAGGGGCTGGACGGGAGGGGCTGGACGGCCGGGGCGACGCTGAGGGGCTGGACGGCCGGGGCGACGCTGAGGGGCTCGAGGGGCTGGACGGCCGGGCGACACGAGGGGCTGGACGGGAGGGGCTGGACAGCCGGGGCGACGCGAGGGGCCCTCTCCGCCTCCGGGGGAAGAACGGTTAGAGTAAGACTGCGGCTGAAGACACAGGATTTGTGGTTGTTTGCTGGCTCTATGGTTGGGGCTTTGGAAGATGATCCACTTACAAAAATGAAGAATACGGAAGTCTGTGTGATAAAGAAAAGCTGTGGGTGTGAGAAGGCTTCCTGGCCAGAGCCAGGGGCTTCCAGAGCTACCAAGGGGGGCCGGCGTCGAGGCTTCCATCACTGCTGTGAATGCCCACCTCCAACCCGGGCTGCAGGAGACGAGACGGCCTCGTCTGAGAGACAGGAAAGCTCCTTTGCGTACGGCTGTCCCTGGAATTCACCCCCAAACGAGGCAGCCGCTGCCTCAAGGAGCTCGCCTCCTCATGGGAGATGGCAGGGCCAGGGAAGGGAAGTGAAGGCGGCAGAGTCACCGGGAGGCGCTGGCTGAGACGTGGAGGAGCATGGCCCGGGCTCGGCTCGATGCAGGGAGCCTGGGGACTCGAAGGACCCCGAGCCCCGGCCAGAGGCCGGCCTGTTCTTGCAGGGCGCTCTTAGTTAAAAGCAGAGTGTGAAGAGCCCATTCCGTGGTGCCGGGCTCGTCCGGCGAGGGGCCGGTACCCAGAAGGTGTCCAAGGTCTCCTGACGCGACGCCGGCGACGGAGGGTCGGTCAGCACAGAGCCGCTGGACCCACCGACACCTCCTCCTGCCGCTCCCCAGAAGGAAGGGCCTCTGCCCAGGGAGGAGCCCTGCAGAGGGCTGCTGGGCGGCTAGTGGCCGGCGGCTCCCGGGCAACAGAGCCCCCATTAGGCCGGGGGACCCTGGGACCCCCCGAGCGGCTTTTCCGTGCCGGCCCCAGCGACGGTGCCCCCGAGGTTCTTCCCGGGTTCCCGCTCTCCTGTTGGGGGTGGAGCACCTGCCGATGGACGGGACTCCGGGACCGCCAAGTCGCTTCTGGAGAGCTCACCAGGGAGGGAGGCGGAGAGAGCGCCCGAGCGAGGAACGGGCACAGGAGGGAGGCGCGCCAGATGGGGAGGGCCGGAGGAGCTGCTCCAGGGACGGGGCTTAGCAGGAGTTTCGTCTTTCCTCATGTGGGAAGCTCCAGCCGGTGACCTCGTCACAGCACCCAGCCAGGAGTCTGCCTTCGCCCTGCAGGAGCCCAAGGGAGGCCCCTCCCCGAGGTCGGCCGCCAGGGCTCCATCGCCGAAGCCAGGAATAGAACCCAGGAGTTCTGACACGCGGCTCCCCCTCCCCCCGGAGCTCCCCGGTGGGAGGTCACATGGAGAAGCGCGTTGGCCTCACTTCCAAAGAAGGACCCGAGGGAAGCAGGTGGCTCCTTGTCCAGGGGCCAGAGCCCAGCCCCCGGCCTGACCTGGCGCCACTGTGACACCCCTACCGGGGGGAGGGGGCGCGCGGAGGGCTGAAGGCAGCTGCAGGACACCCTGGCCAAGGAGTCTGGAGCCAGCAGAAACCAGAGCCCCCGGGGGACAGGTGGCAAGAGCCGCCTCGGGCCCAGGAGGCGCCCCATCCCCGGGCCTGGGCAGAGAAGAGGAGGAAAACACGGAATGAGGCGGGAGCAAGAGGACTCGAAGGCTTCCTCCTGCGCAATGGGCTGCCCCTTGCCCATGCCCGCCTGGCACTGCCCCTTGGGCTGCCCCTTGCCCACGCCCGCCTGGCGCGGCCCCTTGGGCTGCCCCTTGCCCACGCCCGCCTGGCGCTGCCCCTTGGGCTGCCCCTTGCTCATGCCCGCCTGGTGCTGCCCCTTGCCCACGCCCGCCTGGCGCGGCCCCTTGGGCTGCTCCTTGCTCATGCCCGCCTGGCGCGGCCCCTTGGGCTGCTCCTTGCTCATGCCCGCCTGGTGCTGCCCCTTGCCCACGCCCGCCTGGCGCTGCCCCTTGGGCTGCCCCTTGCCCATGCCCGCCTGGCGCGGCCCCTTGGGCTGCTCCTTGCTCATGCCCGCCTGGTGCTGCCCCTTGCCCACGCCCGCCTGGCGCGGCCCCTTGGGCTGCCCCTTGCCCACGCCCGCCTGGCGCGGCCCCTTGGGCTGCCCCTTGCCCACGCCCGCCTGGCGCGGCCCCTGCAGGAGCCGATGTCCCTTTGGGTCCTCCACTGCCATCCACGCCCCCCCCCTTCCTCCTTCCCAGGCACCCCCCGGGGCCCCAGGCAGGCCCTCTGTGGCTCCAAAATAAGGGCGGGAGAGCCTGACACAAGACAGCGTTCGACAGGCGAGAGAAATGACCAGGTCACTGACTTCGGCCAAGTGGCTTGTTTCACCCACAAAAAGCGGCTCTCCATCATGTCTCGCCCCTCCTCCTCCCCCCACTTTGGGAAGCCCTGGTGCCGGAGGGCCTCTGCTGGGCAGGGCCCGAGCCGGGGCCTCGCCGCCCTTGATGGAGGCAGCGTCCGCCTCCGTCCTCCGAGCAGCGGAGACGAGCAGGAGGTCGGGCCCAGAGTGCTGCCACGCCCCATGGCTCGCCCGGCAGGAGGCACGGCCCGAACCCCAGCAGAAGCCCACGTCTAGAGCGAGAAGGGCCTTTACGTCCAGTCCCCGGACAGGGAGGCCCCGCAGACCGTCGGCCGCACGGAGGCTCCAAGTAGGGCCCAGCGTCCCTCCTCCCAGAAACGGCTCTCCTGGGCCAAGGAAAGGATGGGGGAGGGGCCTCGGGCCAAAATCCAGGAGAAACGTGGCCCGTGAGCAGCCTGTCCCTGCGCGGAGGCGCCCTCGCCGCCAGGCTCTGCCCATCCCCAGGAGAAGTGCCACGAGGGAAGGGGGGCCTTCCGGCACCCGCTCCCCCTGCTCTCGCCACACGGGCGCCTTCACACGGCCGACAGAAAGGATCCCGAAGGTGAGGCCGGCCTCCCTCCCTCCCCCCGGCCGAGAGGAGAGGGAACAGGAGGGCTGCCCGGTGCCCTCCCCCACCGAGGGCCAAAGCGAATCACCGCAGGGAGAGTTTCCCAAGGACCTTCGGTGTGCCCAGGGTGGCGCCCCCTCAAACGCCTCTCACGGAGGCCCCCGACAGAGCTGACCGGCGGGTCTGGGCTGTTTGAAGGCCGGCTCTGTAAGCCAGGATCTGCTCCTGCTGGATCATTCATCATTCGCATCCGGGCCCCTCTAAAGGCTTTGGCCTGCATCCCCTCCTCTTGCTATACCCGGGCCCTCGAGGGCCTCCTCGCCATCCAGGAGTTCAGTGTTTCCTTCTCTCTCGGCCGCTGCCATCTGTCTCCCCCCTTTCACATTCTCTCCACTCGAACGGCCACCACTCTGGTTCAGGCCCTCCTCACCTCCCCCCTGGACATGATAGCAGCTACTTCCTGGAGTCTCACCTCCAATCTCTCTGCTTGCCAACCCAACCTCCACACAGCTGCCTGGAATAAGGAAGACCTGGTTTCAAATGAATCACAAGCTGTATGACCCTGGGTAAGTCACTTAACTTCTGTTTGCCTCCATGTGCTGACCTATAAAAACACAAGGATAACACCCAAGTACTGAGTCCAGTGCCTGGCACATAGCAAACACTCTATGAATATTAAGCTATTGTTATTTTCTGACACTTGCTAGTTGTGTGTCCCTGATCCAATCCCTTGAGATCTCTTGGATTCAGTTTTCTGTACAATGGAGATAACATCCTGTGGTGAAGATCAAATGAGATACTCTATGAAAGTACCTTGCAAACCTTTTTTTCTCTTTTAAACCCTTCCCTTCTGTCTTAGAATCAATTGATTCTAAGACAGAAGAGTGGTAAGGGCTAGGAAGTTGGGGTTAAGTGACTGGCCCAGGGTCACACAGTGAGGGCATATCCTGCAAACCTTTAAGTGCTCACATTCATTCCTACATTTACTTCGCCTCCAATCTAGGCTCAGCTTCATCAGAAGATTAAAGGGATGAATGAGCTCTGCTCTCAGGACGCTTACTTAAGTACATCTCTCTTCTGGCTTTATCCAAGTGTCTAAGGAAAAATGTTGACTGTCCCATGACCAAAAAGAGATCCCTGGGTATTCCCTTGGAGACTTCCCACCAAGTCAGAGGTCTGTGGATGAATTTTGGGAGGCCCATAAACTTGGATGGGAAAATCCATCCGCCCATCCATACATCCATGCACCCACCCATCCATCCATTCATACATTCATCCACCCATCCATCCATCCATCCATCCACCCACCCATCCATCCACCCACCCATCCATCCATCCATCCATCCATCCATCCATCCATCCATCCATCCACCCACCCATCCATCCACCCACCCATCCATCCATCCACCCACCCATCCATCCATCCATCCATCCATCCATCCATCCATCCATCCATCCACCCATCCATCCTTATGTTCACTAAGCTCTAACCAAAATCAATGCTTCCTCAGATTACTTGAAAACGTCCCCCTGGAGATTCCCAGGCTCCCAAGGGGTCTAGGATGCAGAAAAAGGGAAGAAGCCCTGCTTGGTTTTGACCCGGATCCCTCTAAATGGCCACTTGGATTAGATTCAACCAACTCACAGGCTTCGAAACACTCCCTCCCCTCTTACGGCCTAGCTGGTCTGTCAAGATGGCACAACAGGATTTTCCTGCCGCTTTGCTAAAATCCAGGGGAACAATATCTACAGCATCACCCTGACCAGCGGCCAGTCTAGGGTTCTTCTGTTCATTCTCAGCCCTGGGATGCTGCTGGATAGGGGCTTCCAGGCAGGGAGGAGGAAGGAAAACCCCTTGACTAACAGCAGTCTCCACCTTCCCCCTAATGGAAGTCTGGGAGCGCTGCTCGGGGCCCTGAGGGTCACCCCATCGGCGGCGAGGCTGGCTCTTGGTGACGGGCTTCCCGCTTGCAAACACTCCCATTCCACCCCGGCCACAACGGTGAGGCGAGTTTAGGCCCCGCAGAAGGCCAGAGCTGGCAGCGGCCTTCGCGATGCCCTCCGGTGACAGGCCGTGAGAAAGCGGGCTCCGAGAGGTACAGGATGAGGCAGCCGCTGAGCCCAACCAAAGGCCCGAAACCCACACAGCGCCTGCTGGGGGTGCTTTATTAAGCGCCTTCTCTGGGCCACGTGCTGGGGAAACGCTCAGAGAACCAGCTTCTCCTCCTAAGGCTAACGGCAACGATGGCCTGCAGACCCACCCCACCGGGGGCCCTGGCGGGGGAGCAGGCGGCCTCTCTATCGGGCTGCCCCCCTGATCTCCCCCCCATCCCCTGCCCCCTCCTGGGTAATCTGAAGCTGGGAAGGACCCTAGAGACCGCCATAACCCATCTCCTCACTGCTTACAGAAGCGGGCCCAAGCCTGGGTTCTAACTCCTAAATCGGGGCTCTTTCCTCAGGATTGTGGGAAGCGGCCTGAAGCTGTGCCGCCGTCTCCTTCCACACTCCTGGGGGAGGACATCATCTCGGGCTGCCTCCCACGGCCTCTCTGGGGAGAGAATCCAGCCCCCCCCCCCAAGGGAAGCCTCTGAGCAGGGAAAACAGAGCTGGGTACCAGCATCAAAGAATCTCTATGGAAACCCCATATTTACCCGTGTAGGCCCAGCCTCCAAATAATGGTGGCAGCCTTCTCTGGGGCAGGGAGCCTGGCTTGGGGTGGATGTGTGGCCCCAGCTTTGCCCCCCAGCCTCGCCCTGGCTCACCCCCCAGCCTCGCCCCCCAGCCTTGCCCCCCAGCCTCGTCCCCCGGCCTTGCCCTGGCTCACCCCCCAGCCTCGCCCCCCGGCCTTGTCCCCCAGCCTTGTCCCCCAGCCTCGCCCCCCAGCCTCGCCCTGGCTCACCCCCAGCCTCGCCCCTCTCCTGGAAGAGCCTTTCAAGGAGGTCATTCTCTCAATTGGCCTTTTCCTTCTCTTTTTTGTCAATGGGCTTGCCCTCCTCATCATGTCTCACTCGGGCTAATTTTAAAGTCTGTTCACATCTTGGAGCACATGACGCCCGACAGCAGGAGGGGAAGAGGGAGGGGAGGGGCGCCTGCAAGGAGCCGCAGCAGCGGGCTGAGGCTCTTCCTTGTGTGCTCCACGTGCACATAATCCAATGCTGCTGGCAAACGGAAAGCCGCACCTTTGTCAAGCTGGAGGAGGCCAGCCTAGGAGGCTAGGTGGAGGCCGGGGACCCTCCAGGGCAGGGGCTGCTCCTGCAAGACCCACTCCAGTCAAATCAAGCCAAGCCCTCCCATTCTGGTGCTGCCTGACTGCCTTGGCTCTCCTTCCTTAAATGGTCAGCCCATTTTTCAAGGCCGGGGCTGGAAACCCAGCTCCGTCCTGGTCCTGAGAATCTTCCCCACTGGTCAAGCCCTTGGGCACCCTGGACAAGAGCCCTTCCAGCCTGTACTCCTTTGGCCAGGCCTCATTGCAGGCTTAGGAAATCACTGACGAGAATCCCTGGGTGAGGAAGTTCCCTCTCCTAAAGCCAGCTGAGACCTTCTCTCGCACGTACATCCATTTTTTCAACCCTCACCTTCCATCTTGGACTCAATGCTGTGTTTTGACTCCAAGGCAGAAGAGCAGCAAGGGCCGGGCAGGGGGGTGAAGGGACGTGCCCAGGGTCACCCAGCTAGGACGTGTCTGAGGCCAGATCTGACCTCCCCTCTGGGCCTGCCTCTCAATCCCCGAGTCACCCAGCTGCCCGAGACTCTTACTTAAGCCTTAGGAGAGTTACCGGGGGTCCCAGATGCCCCGGGTCCTCCTTACCAGAGGCTGACTCTCCTGCTATTACTTCTCGGCTACCTCTTGCCGTGGATAGGGCATATATTATGTATGCAAGTTCCCTTCCTGGCACGTAAGTTAAGTGGGAAAATCCTGGATTGAGGAATCAGCAGAGCTGGGTTTGAATTCTGACCCTCCTACTTGCCCAGGTGAGCCTGAGCAAAGGGCTTTCTTCTCGGGGGCCTCAGGTGAGAGATGGGGTCAGTGATGTGGACGTCCAGTCCAGACAGGGGCCTTGCGGAAGGATCCCTGAGGGCATGCACTGACTTAGAAAACCACAGATTAATATCATCAGTGCTCATTGCAGTTTGTTTATTTTATTAACTATTTCCCAATTACATTTTACTGTGGTTCATGCTGCCCCTGGGAGTGCTGTTGGCCAAGGGTTGGTCACCTCCGGCCTGGATGGCTCAAAGGTTCCTCTCAGCTCTAAATCCTATGCAACCATCCACTGGAAAGGCCACGTGGCTGCAAAGGAGGCAGCATCCCGGGCCCCAAAGAATGAGGTACAAATAACAGGGTAATGGGGCCACCCTAGCTACCAAAGCTACCTGGGAGGCCAGGGCCCAACTGGCAAAGGCCATCGACCCGTCGATGAAGGAATCTGGATGGAAGGCACACATGGCACCGCTTGAGCCTGGGCCTCTTTCGGACTCCAGTTTCCCACCTATAAAGGGAGGAGAATACGTGCCCTGCAGCCCTCTCTGAGGCTCACTACCTCTGTGGCCTGGATCAAGGCACCCGAACTACCTGGGCCTCATGTCCTGGGAAATGTTGGGCTTGGACTCAAGAGCTTCTGAGGTCCTTTTTGGCTCCAGAGTTATGACTTTAAGTGAGTCCCCCATTAGGAATTTGTGGCTACTAATAAATAGAGGAAAACATCCAGCCCCCGAGGGGACCCCCCATGAAAGATAGACCACAGGCCGTGGGCAAGAATCTCCAAAAACGATTGGGGGGGCTGGGCTGGGCCCCCCATGGAAGGATGATGAAATCAATCTCTAGCCCAGGCTGTGTAGAGAAAAGTGTGCTCTTGTTGCTACCCACAAGGGAGCCTGGGAAAACAAAGGAAAAAACACTCCCGAGGTTCCTGTCTCCTGTCTTTGCAGCTCCCTGCTCTGCAAGGCCCCCAGGGCCCCATCCTGAAGAACTGGGGAGAAGACAGCAGAAGGTGCTCTCAGAATGCCCTCCCTCTTCTCCCTCCCTCCCTCCCTCCCTCCCTCCATCCATCCATCTATCTATCCCTCCCTCCCTCCCTCCCTCCCTCCCTCCATCCATCCATCCCCTAGAAAGAGGCAGGAGGGGATGGGGAGACAGGTTAATTCTTCCAGGTTCAGCTGAAGCCCGTTTAGACTCACTCCTTGCTCTTCAAGAGAAATGCTGTGGCTTCTTTGGTTCTGAAATCATCTGGGTCTAAGATGGATGTGAAACACAATGGCAGCTGACGGAGGGGGAGGCAGCAGTTGTCTCCCTGGGCCAGGAAGCATCTTTACATATAAACATCCCCAGAGACACCTCGCATCCTTATGGGGAGATGTACAGGCACAGCCAGGACCAGCCTCCTTCCCTTCTCCTGCTGCTGCCGCCAAAGGGCTGAGACCCCCGGGCTGTTTGCCTGGCCTGGATCTGCTCTGTGGAGGGGAGGGGAAGGCAGAGGGGGCAGAGCCCAGGAAGCGGGCTACCTGCTGCCAATGATCTCTCTCTCCGATTTGGGGCTATTGCTGCTCTCTGCTGTTTTGACATCATCTTCACTTCCCAATATAGCCGTGGCCGCCCTGCCTGGAACACCTCGTGGTGAGGAGAGGCCCCGGGAGTGTGTGCGCCCAGGGCCAGGCAGGAGGTGAGCTGCGGGGAGCGGCCCCCCAAATCCCACCCTGAGTGAAGATGGGGCGGAGGAAAAGGGAGAACAACAGGAAAACTCAATCACGCCCGGATGCCCATCAGATGTGCGCCAGCTCTCCGTAACTCCCGCTGAGACGGGCTGGGCTGGAGCCGGAGGGAGGCAGTGCGAGGTGTCCGGAGTCCCTGCTCTCCCCAAGGACAGTGATAACAGCAGTGATGCCATCTAGCTTCTCGGTGCCACGCTAAGGTTTGCCAGGCATCCAACACACGCTATCTGACGGAATCCTCACAGCCACCAAACGAGGTAGGAGTTCTTGGAATCGACAGCTAGGAAGTGCGTGAAGCAGGATTTGAATTTGGTACCACTGTGAGAGCTGCTTCAGAAAGCCACAGTCAAACTCCAGGCCAGTCATCCTTCGGCAGGAAGCGCCAGGGAAGCCATGCCAAAGCACCACGGGTGAGGGCCACTGGAGGAAGCCATGGCAAAAGGGTTGGCAGGTGGCTTGAGGCAGGTGCCCAGATGGAAAGAGCAGGAGATTCAGGCTCCTTCCTTGACTCAGCCACTCCCCAGTGAGGTGACTGCAGACAAGTCATTTGCCTTGTGCCTCAATCTCCTCATCTGTAAGATGGGCCCATAATATCTGCGCTGTCTACCTCCAAAGGTTCTCGAGAGGCTCAGAGGACAAGGTCGGTAAGTCAGACTGAGAAGAGGGAACGTCATCCCGTTCATTTCTCAGATGAGATAAGTGAGGCCCAGAGAGAGGTGAAGCCCCACTTACTGATGGAGAGGAGCGCTGGCTCCCCAGGCCTTTCCCTCCCAGGAGGCTTTGTGGGGTTGGCCAGGAAGACGCCATCTAGTGCTGTGCTAGTCTGATTGTACAGGCTAGACCACCCGAAGAGCCACTGAAGAGCCCAAGACTTGGGCAGAGTTGGGGTCCTCGGCCCTGCCGCCCCCTACCCGTCTGCAGCCCTCTGGGGCTCCCCACCGCACCTCAGGGAAGGCTCGTGCCCCTCACTGAGGAAGGACGAAGAGGCACAGAAATCTGCCCCCCAGACTGGCACAGGAGCCCACCCTGGCGTCAGGAGGCCTGCTGGTGACCCTGGGCCAGTCCCTAACTCCCTGAAGCTGACTCACCAGAGCAGTGCTGGTCTGCTTGGATTGAAGGAGGTTCCTCACCCAGGGGTTCCCCCTCCCTATCAGTGAGGTCCCAGGCCCAATCCACAAAAAAGGCCAGGCAGGGCCTGAGTTTGATTTTGTTTCATCCCTCTGAAAAAGAGCTTCTCGCCTCAGACCCTGCCCAGCGGGGTGACCCTGGGCCAGTCACCCACCTCGCCCTGGCCAGCCCTGAGCCTCTTCTGCCTTGGAGCCGAGGCGGCACAGGATGGAGTCGAGCCCAGAAGGTGAGGCCCAAACAAACCAGACGCTCGTCACAGGGCCAGTGGTCAGGAGGCGTCGCCAGGGCTGGGCCACAGCGGGCCCGAGTGCACGGAGACGCACGTGGGCGATGCGAGTGTGCATGGATGGGGGGGGGGGCAGGGCAGACCACAGAAAGGCCTTTGTGGATGCCGGGAGCCTGCAGACAGCCGCCCAGGGCCAGTGGCTGCCGCCGTAGGGGATCTCCGGGGGAAGCCGGGCCCACGTCCATGAGGCCTCCTGGGCTCGGCTCTGCCCGTCCCCCCTGGGCATTGCCCCGTCACTTGGGCTGGCCTGCTGCCCCGCCCCTCCTGAGACGCCCGCTCCAAAGAACCCTCCTAAAGTGACCTTTAACCCCGCGTCCCCCAACACACAGGCCAGTGCTGGACGCCCCCCTCTGGTCCTCCATTCTAAGCTCTTGGAATTCAAGGGGGACTTCCAAAGAGCCCACGATGCGCCGGGGCCTGGGCAAGCCCTTAAACATCCTCTTGTGGGATGCTCGCACAAGCCTGCTATGGGCGTCATTGCTCCCATTTTACAGACGAGCAAGCTGAGTCAAACAGGAAGGACGGGCGGGCCGGGCCGTGCCGGCAGGAGCCGACGTTCCTGATCGGCGGTTCATCGCTGGCGGCCAACTACCATCCGGCCCTCGCCTCAGTCGCTCCTTTCTTACAATGAAACAAGAACCGCCGCGCTCAGCCCGCGCCCTCCTCCCCAACAGAGCAAAGAAGCCCAGACGGGCTCCCACCGCGCCGGCCGCCTCCTGCGTCTTGGCGGCTCTCCGAGGTGGTTCTCCCCGTGGTCCTCTCCGCGCTCTCCCGGTTCTGCTCTCTTCGCCGGCACCACTTTGGGGTCTTCCCAGCCTCCTCTGGAACTGCCCGTTTCAGCCGCCGTTTCCCCTTCATCAGCCCACGTGATGTGTCCCACTCCAGAAGGACGCTGCCTCCACGTCCCCTTTGGGCAGAGCCGCCGGCCTCTCTCGGTGGGGTTTCCTGCCTTCCCCACGTCCTCCCTCTCGGGCTTTGGATCCCAGAGAAGACTCCGGCCTCCCTGCCTCCTCCCTAACTCCCAGACTCGGGCCTCCCCGCCTCCTCCCTAACTCCCAGACTCGGGCCTCCCCTCCTCCTTGGGGCCTCCCCGCTGCTGGAGATCCCGGGCCGGGGCCCTCTCTGCCCTCCTGCCCGCTGCCTGCCCCTCCTCCGGCCCTTGCGCCTGGCTTGGCCTCTTTCCCACTGTTCCAGGGCTGGGGCTCTTCCGGCAGCAGGATGGACCTTCCCCAAGACCCTGAGGAAACGGGATCCTCGACAAGGACCCGCCGCCCGCCCGCTGCCAGGCCGCCCCTCTGGGGACGTGGCTCCGTGCCCAGCTCCACGGCGTCACGGGTGGCCCCTCCGACCCCAGCTGCCCCATCCATCGGGCCCACAGGAGGGAGCGGGCTGCTCTGGCCCAGCCGGCCCCTGGCTGCGGGGGATCTCAGAGGCCCAGCGAGGCGGGTGGTTTGCCTCAGGTCGCGGAGCTTCTAAGCTCTCACAGCCCGACTATGCTGCCCCTTCGGCGGTCAGTCTGAAGCCAGCGGACCGGGCCGAGCACTGGGGAGGAAAAGGACTGCAGAGGCCACCGGATCTTCTCTCTCTTCACAGACGGAGAAGGGGAAGGAGGCGCCTTACAGACACGGGAGCCTCTCTGAGCCCATCCTGGGCTCCAAGGACCACCCGGTGCATCCTGGCCCCGTCACTCGTTCTAAGTTGGTGGGTGCTAAAGAGGGGTCACCGTTGGGGGGAATGAATGGTGGGGGGAGGACCCAGCCCCTGGCCGAGCCCTTAGATGGCTCAGCAGCCGCCTTCGTAAGGCTTATCACGGAGCGCCCCCTCCACGGATCCAAATGTTCCTCCTTTGGGACCAGCAGTCTCTGACCTGCGGGCCTTTGCCCCGGGCGTGCACGCCCTCCCCACCGAGGCCCCGGCCCAGGACCGCTGTGTAGGTGCGCTAGTGAGGGGGCCCCTTGTTTGTCTCTCTGCTCTGTACCCCGTACAGGAGAGTTCGGAGGAGGGACGGCGACTGCACAGATGACCGCCGAGCTTCCATTCCATCCACATGGGCTTCCTCTGCCCTCCTTTAGCCCAGGCCTCGGCACGGAGTTAAGGAAGGCTGCAAAGGGGCAGGACCGGAGCTCTCTCCAGGCCAACGTCCGCCCGGCGGGGGGGGTCCCGGAGGGCACAGGAGAGGCCGGAGCCTTGGCTTGCTGAAGACCCAGGAGTTCTTCCCTGGGTAAAAATAGCCTGGAGGAGCCAGCGAGCTGAATGAGCAGTTCCGGGCCAGCCCCTCCGGATGGGCCAGGCTCAAGGTCTGCCCCTTCAAATATTCATGAGGCCGCCTCCGGCCTTCCTCTTAATGGCAGGCGGCTCTCCCAGGAATCCATCACATGCCCCTGCCTGGCCGGGCTTCCTTAAAGGGCCAGCGCTGGACAAAAGCCGGGAAGCCATGAAGGTGCCCAGGGAGGCTCTCTATGGGGGGGGGCGCCGGTCTCAGCATCTTCTGCCCCCCCCCCCCGCAGGTGGATGGATGGGTCACGTGACTCAGACAGTCACAGAAAGGGCTCGTTTGTCACAAGGTGGTTCTTTTCCTCCCGAGGAGCAGACGAGGAGCGGATTCACGCCCAGAGAGCTACAGTGGCAGACCTGGCAGGGCCCGGGACGGCGCGTCCCCTCTCCCTGCGCTTCTACGGAGGGGCCAGCGAGGCCCGGAAGGCTGAAGGAGCCAGCGGGAGAGAGGAGGAACCCAGGCCGTGCGGCTTCCTCACAGAAGGCCTGGCACGGGGCGTCAGGTACAAGCTCGCCCCATTCTGGGATGACTAAGAGCCCCGGCCCTCTCCCCGGCGATCTCTGAGTCACAGCCCCGCTTGGGGAAGTGGGGGAGGGGATGACTGATCCTATTGCACACAGGGTGGGGGAGGGGAAGGGCATGAAGTCATCAAGAGCGGCTGGACACGGAGGGGTGCTGAGTGGACAGAGAACGCTGAGCCGGGGTCAAAGCCCGACATGTAAAGCTGCTTTCTGCCACTCACTGCCTGTGTGACTCTGGGCGCGTAATTTCTTCCAGACTCAGTTTCCCCATCTGTAAAATGAGGGGGTTGGACTAGCTGGCCTCTGAAGTCCCCTCCAGCTCTGTCCGGCCCGTGACCCGAAGTCACTCCCTCTTCCGGAGCCTGGTTCCTGCAGGAGACCCAACAGTGAGCTCATCCCTGAAGCGCTTCTGTGTGTTGCCCTTGGGTTTGGGGAGAAAAGGAACAAATAAAAAGGATTTCTGCCCTCTGGGTGCTCCGTCTGGGTCCTGGGGTCACTGGGGTCACGAGGAGGCCCTATAGACATCCACTGCACCCCCATTTTACAGATGAAGAAACTGAGGCCGCGGGGACGCTTCCTCTCCACGCCCGACTCCCCGCCTGGGGACCCCGAGGAGCCCTCAGGGCTCGCCCCATCCCAGCCCTCTTCCGCGGGCAAACCCAGGGCAAACCCAGGGCGAGGCTGCCCAGGACGGGCTTCGCCCGCGACCCGTCCTCACAGCTCTTCGGGCCTGGCCACAGCTGGCTCCCAGCGAGATGTGGCTTGTTCCGTGCCTGGACGCTGTAGCCCAGGACGTGCTGTTGGGTCACTCTCAGGTTGCCTTCTCCCGGGATGCCCGATGGCGATGGCAGACTCTGTCCCGCGCGGGCGGCTCTTCCGGGCACCAGAGAGTCCCGGCCGCTCCCTCCCGGCCCTCCAAAGGACCGAGGCGTAGGGAGGGCCGGCCGCGGTGGAACCCAGCCAAGGGCCGCTCTGGACCAGACGGAACGGGACGGCGGGGCGTCTCCCAGGGCGACGGGATGCTCACTGCCTCGGAGGAGAGGGAGATCCGCCAGGCGGAGGCCCCGGGAAAGGGCCCCGGCTTGGGCAGCTCGGGGAGAGCCGTTTCAGGTCGGAGTCAGATGGGAAGGGTGAGAGGGGAGAGAGGGGAGAAAGCGGAGGCCTTCCTCCCTTCCCTCTCGTAGAAGCAGCCCCTAGACTCCTTCAAAGGAAGACAGAATGCTTAGCAAGGGAGCCTTGGAGCCAGAGGGACTGGGTTCCAATCCTGCCTCGGACACATCCCGCTTGTGCTCCCTTGGGCAAGTCACTTCCTTGCGCCTGAAGCAACTCCCTAAGCCTACACATTTCAGAAGGATGCTGGGAGTTTCCTCATCCAGAAGCTCCTCCTACTAATCCAGGCCCAGGCCTGGAGCCTGTCTCTAGAGAAGGGCAGGTCTCTTGAGAGCCATCAAGCATCTACGCGGAACTCTTCTAGACTCTTCCACCCTAGTCAGGGAAGACCACCTAAGAAAGAGAGGGTCCAGGGAAGGCCACGTGAGAGGGGGCGCGGAGAGAAGGCTTGGGGAAGAGGACGGGACTCCCCTCAGGACCGGCACACTGCCAGGCACACTGCAGGCGCCGAGCACAACGGCTGTTGCCGTGGCATCGCTGGCTCAGTGTCCAACTCTTGGGGACCTCCTTTGGGGTTTTCTTGGCCAGATACCGAAGAGGCGGCACATCTCTTCCTCCAGATCGCTGACAGATGAGGAAACTGAGGCAAACAGCAGCAAGTGACTTGCTCAGGGTCACACACCAAGCAATTGTCAGGGGCTGGATCTGAACTCACTTCAAGGGAGGAATCTCTCTACCCCTCTCGATGCGGTCAGCCCATCAAAGCCTGGCCCAAAGTCCCACCTCCTTCAGGAATCCCTCCAGGATGCCTCCGGCCCGCAGAGCCCTGGAGCTCCCATCCCACCTCGGGCACCATCCGCGCTCAGACACAAGGTGAGGAGGGGCTGGAGGCCTCTTTCCTCCACGGTGCACGGATGTGATTTTCCACCCTTAAAGGCTCGATGCCGAGAACTGTGCCCAGGGGCTCTGGGGTGCAAAGTCAGCATGCCTGACCCGTCCTCGCCGCCTCATCGGAGCTGCCGGAAAGAACTCGGCCACCACGGCCCCTTTCTACAGGCAGGGAAACTGAGTCTCCGGAGAGGGCGCGGCTCACCCAACGCCGCCCAGGGAGGGCGTGGCACAGGCCTAATTTGGGCCCAAGTCTTTGGTCTCCAAAGCCAAGGTTCTCGCACACAGCGCCGGCCTCCTCCACTTTATAGAGCCCACCAGCGGACTTGGGAGTTCAAAGTGACTTGACTTGGCCTCTGGCTTTAGACAACACAAGCCACCAGAACGTCCCCAAAGCCCAGTGGGGGCCCCCAAATACCCGTCCCAGCCATAGCCAGCGCCGCCCCTCTTCTCGGCACAGGAAGCCCTGTGGTCGGGTGGTGCGACGAGGAAAAGGAGGCTGGTGGCCTCGCCACTGTCCTGAACCCCACCATCCCTCCCACAGACTCCCCCACCAAGCCTGAAGGCCCCCCGGAGCCTTGGGGAGGGGCTCGGTGCGCAGCTATAGCCCAGGGGGAGGCCTGGCGAAGGCAAGAGACGGGAAGCCCAGTGATAGGGAAGTCTGCTCGGGTCTGAAGCCTGACCTTGTTTCTCTCAGATCTGCAAGGTCTGCGGAATCCTTGAGTGTTTCTAGGTCCCCGGGGCCCCAACTTCAAACTTGGGCATCTCGCTGCCTTTCGTGCCTCCCTTCCTCTTTCTTAGAGAAATGGTCCTGGGGGAGGGGGACCAGGAAAACAGTGAGAACGAGGCCGGAGGCACAAATCTCGCCATTTAACGTGATCACGATCAATACTGCTCATGGCTTAAGAGCCCCCTGCCCTGGGGTGCCACGGAACGCCATGGCCAGCCTCCTGGCACAGGCAGTATCAGCGGGCAGAGGAGGCAATCCATCTCCTGCACTATTAGGGCTTCCTGGAAAGCCATTCATCCTTCGCTATCCCCTTTGGAGGCTTCTCTCAGAATTCCCAGGCTTTCCCTGTATTCTTGAAGCATTTCTCTGGTTTGAACAGTATTCTTCCTAAGCTCTTCTTTGTCATTGGATTTAGAACTGGGAAGGGTACCTTGGGGGCCAGCTGGCCTCAATCTATCATCTTTCAGATGAGGAAACGGAGGCCCAGGAAGGTAAGATTTGAACCCAGATCTTCTGACAAATCTGATGGACTCTGGGAGTCAGGGACAAAGGCTTGGGCTCAAATATTGACGTGGATATTTCCCCGCTGGGTCACTCTCCGAGCCTTCCCTTCCCTGGGCCTTTGATTTTTTCATCTCAAAGATGAAAAGTGTGGACGCCATGCTCTCTACGCTTCCCGCCAGTTCTAAATCTCAGATCTTTCCTGAAGAAGGCTCGTTCGTGCTCCACTCCCCACCCCCAGCTGCACTCGCATTCTGGTACTCCAGACCCGGGAAGTTTACGTCTATGAAGAAGCAGGAGAGGCAGCTGGGTAGCACAGCGGATAAAGTGCCAGGCCTAGAGGGCAGGAGGGACGGGTTCAAATTGGGCCGCAGACGTTTCTGAAGTATAGACCCTGGGCCAGTCACTGCATTCCAGTCGCCCAGCCCTTGCCGTTCTTCTTTCCTAAAACTGATACTAAGACAGAAGGGGAGGCAGGGGAGAAGGAGGCACCTGGGAGTTGGGGGAGCACTGAATGGGGAGAGAAACGTGGGAAGAGCGGGGACATTAGAACCAATAGAGTCATGGGCTGCTGCCCAATGATAATCACCCCGTCTGCTCTGTGCCTTGGTTTCTATCCCTGACGTTTCCCAGGCCCGCTCCCCAGGCTTTATCCTCCTTTACATCAAAAAGAGAGAAAACAGTTCAGCAAAACTAACCAAGACATAAAAAGCCTGACATTGCCCAGGCAGGGTTCCATAGCCAGAGTCCCCCGGCCTGCGAGAAGAGAAGGGAAGAGAATCCACTGGTAGCTGCACCCTGCCTGGCCCTCTGATGGCGGCTCCATCCCTCATTCATGCTAAAAGCACTGGCGGAGGAGCCAAGCCTGCACCAGAGCATCCTGCCTCCGACAAGAGAGGATGGAGAGGAGAAGGAGCCTGCCCACAGGAAGCTCACCTTCTGGCTGGGAGGGCACCCACCAAACAAAAGGCAAATCAAGCCCAGAGTGGGGCTGAGAGAACCACAGCAGCACTGAATTCCAGGACCCAGTTGCTGGAGCTAGCTAACTGTGGTAGAAATTCCAAGGAGAAAGTGGGGAAAGGGGGCTGAGGTTCCAGAAGGCTTCCTGGTGGAGGAGGCAACTGAGCTAGCCTTGGAAGGCTGGGAAGGGTTTGGTGAGCCAGCAGCAGAGAGGACAATCTGTAGGGCCACCTGTGCCCTCTGCCAGGGGCCCTGAGGCTGGCCACCACACAGCAAAGAGACTGTGGCTGTGCGTGGGACCTGGGCCGGCCACGAGGGCCCCTTCCTTCAGCACCTGGATTCTGTTGGACAGTTCCCAGGCAGTGGCTGGAATGGGAAGGAGGAGGGGAAATGGCTGGGATACGGGGAGGGTAATCTCCAGGCCAAATCCCTCTGGATGATGCCTCTTCAAGGCTGTGAGGAGGAGCGAGGGGAGGAAGGGAGAGATCTGAGTCCATTCCTGTACACAGGGCCCCCTTGGGTGCTCTCGGCCGGCTCTGCACCTTCCCTCAGAGGGTCCAAGATGGGGCTGAGGCAGGGCGGACAATATCCATGCACCATCTCTCTCCCCTTCTCCCACTCCCACAGGGGCTCTGCTCACCCCAGCCTGGGCCCTCAGTCTGGCTCCTGGGCAAGCAAGGGGTGGCCTAATTCTTTCTCCAGATGCCTGTCTTCAAGGCTCTTGCTGACAGTCGTCTTTATATTCACTTCATGATTTCCCACAATGGCTATTCCAGATCTTTCCCATCATCCTGAAATGGAAACTCAGCACCCTGCAGAGCACCTCACCCAGTGAACAGAGAGGCATGAGCCCCGCTCAACTCCTCCTGCCCCTCCAAGCTTTCTGCACCCTTCTCCAGGCTCCTGCTCTCCCTGTTCCTCAGGGCTGCCTCTCTCTGGGCTCCATCCATTACCCCCAATCTCCCTGCCTCCAAGGATGCCTCCCATCCGGTCCCCCTCCTGGGACAAGATTTACGTGCCCAAAGCAATAAGTTGGAGCCCGTTACTTCCCTGCTCTAAAACCTTACTAGCTACCCATTGCCAAACAACTATGGAGTTAGGAAGTTGGATCATGGCCCACGGTCACCCCTAGAATAGGTGGCAAAGCCAGAATTCAAACCCAGGTCCTTGGACTCCAAACGCAGGCTTCTTCCCACCGTCCCAAACCCCTTAGCCTGGTATTCAAGACCCACCCTAATCTTGCCCCATCTACCCAGCCTTCGAGGCCCGGCTCAGTGGCTACTTTTCTCAGAAAGCTTTCCCTGCTTTTCCCCACAAACACTTTCCTCAAAGAACCCTCATTCTTCATCACAGAGAACTCCCACCATCTGGGGCATTTCTATCGCTTCTCCTATTAAATGTATTGATAACGGAAGAGTCTTGGTCCCTCTTCGCTGCCTCCGGCAGCACAGAACGGCATTTGGCGCCAAGAACTAAGTATTTTGTTTCTGAACTAAAAAAGATGAACTTGTTCTCTGGGGGCGCAAAGGGTAGCCAGTAAGCCCAGGAATTTCCTTTTCAGGAAGCAGGGTGAAGTGTGCAGGTTCTTGGGAGGGAAGAGCTTCAGAGACTGAACAAAACAACTAGTGCCTCGCCTCTCCTTGCTCGTGTTCAGGGAGAGCCGTCCACCACCCGAAGGGCTCCCCGAGGCCTGTGCCTTGTTCTTGACTCCTTCCTAAAAAGTGGGCTCCCTTCATAGGCTCGCGGATCTAGAAAGAGCTTGGGGGGGGGGCTGCGGGGAGACGTCTGGCCCCACCTCTTTGTTTTGCAGACCAAACAACTATGGATTTTGGACGTCTGATCATTGTCCACGCTCACACACAGAGTAAGTGGCAAAGCCGGAATTCAAACCCAGGTCCTTGGACTCCACATCCAGTCTTCTTTCCACAGTACGAGAAATGCTTTCAAGTCCAGTCAGGGGAGGGCAGCCCCTCAGCCCCCCCCCCACAGCCTGTGGCTCCCCCTTGGGCCAAGAGCTACTCGGGTGTCCTCTTGTGGGTTTCGGTCCGGATTTAGGAAGCACCCATCGTGCTTCCCAAGGACAAGGGGGCGAAGAAAGGAGGCAGGACCATAGAGGAGCCCCCAGAGAGCTTACAGTACCACTGAGGAGGGAGGCCTCCCATCCAGAACAGCCCAGCAGACCAGGTGGTCAGCCTGTAAGCTCACCTCTATGAAAGGCGGCACCAAAAACACTTTATTATGAAAAACTGTTACTCAAAGCAAACAGGTAAAAGATGTGCATGAAAAGAAACACCCTCTTACTAAATGCCTCACTGGAGAGAGGGGTGCAGAGCACAGGGAATTCCCGGAGGGCTGGGTGCTCAGAGAAGGCTTGCTGGGGAAGCAGCTCCCTTTTGCGCAACACAAAACAAGCAAACAAAACCGGAGGAGGGTGTCAATTTTCTCTTCCTCTGGTTTCCTTCCCTCTCAGAAACGCTTTCGCCTTGTGTCCAAAGCTCTGGTTCTCTAAAAGGCAGCCACCGTGCAAGAAGTACACCAGGATCTGGCAGGGGGAGAAGTGGCCTCCCCTTCCCTCACCGCCAGCGTCAAAGTCCTTCCCTCTCCCTCAAGGCTGTTGCTGACAAGCCCACAGAAGCCTTGGAGAGCTGACTGGCCTTCATTCTCCTCTGCCTGGACACTTGGATTTTTTCCCCCCTGATTTCTCTATTCATGCCAAGAAGGAATATGCCTGGGTTGCTCTGCAGGGCAATACCAGAGCGGAAACTGAGCCTGGTGCCTCCCCCACCGGTGCCACAGCCCCCCCTCCTTCCTGCGCTCCTCCTCTCCCCTTCCTGAGGAGCTGCCTCCACACATTACCCATCCCTGAGAGAGAGAGAGAGAGAGAGAGAGAGAGAGAGAGAGAGAGAGAGAGAGAGAGAGAGAGAGAGAGAGGGAGAGAGAGAGAGAGAGGGAGAGGGAGGAAGGGGGGGAGAGACAGACAGACAGACAGACAGAGAGGGGGAGAGAGAGACAGAGACAGAGAGAGACAGAGAGAGAGACAGAGAGAGACAGACAGAGAGACAGAGAAAGAGAGACAGACAAAGAAAGAGAGAGACAGAGACAGAGAGAGAGAGAAAGGAAGAGAGAGACAGACAGACAGAGGGAGAGAGAGAGGGAGAGACAGAGAGAGAGAGGGAGTGAGAAAGAGAGAGACAGAGACAGAGAGGGAGAGAGAAAGGGAGAGACAGAGAGGGAGAGGGAGAGAAAGAGAGAGACAGAGACAGAGAGGGAGAGAGAAAGAGAGAGGGAGAGAGAAAGGAAGAGAGACAGAGAGAGAGAGACAGAAAGGGAGAGACAGAGAGGGAGAGGGAGAGAAAGAGAGAGAGAGAGAGGGAGAGAAAGAGAGAGGGGAGGAAGGAAGAGAGGGGAAAAGGAGAGAAAGAGAGAGGGGGGGAGGAAAAAAGGGAGAGAGAGTCAGAGAAAGACACACAGAGAGACAGAAAGTCAGAGACACAGAGAGACAGGGAGTGAGAGAGAGACACACACATTAGACAGAGAGAGAAGGAGAGGGGAGGAAGTAAGAGAAGGGAAAAAGGAGAAGAAGAGAAAGGAAGGAAGAGAGGGGGAAAGGGAGAGAGGAAAGGGGAGAGAGAGAGTCAGAGAGATACAGACACACAGACACACAGAGACAGAAAGACAGAAACACAGAGAGACAGAAAGACAGAGACACAGAGAGACAGTGAGTGAAGAAGAGAGGAAAAATGGGAGAGAAAGAGAGAGGGAGGGAAGAGGGGAAAGGGATACAGGAAAAGAGGGAGAGAGAGGAGAGAAAGAGGGAGACAGAGACAGAGAAGAGGTAGCCGAGACCCTCCCCTCCACTCGGCCATGCCCCCCTTCCATGCCTTCGGTCAGCATTTCCCCTCCCCCCAGTCCCCACCATCCCACTCTACAATGTGACCGAGATCCAGATGTCGTCCATTTGTGAGTGACAAAGGGGGAACGCCCCCATCGGTCCTCAGAGGTAGCAGGGAGCTCCCCTGGGACAGCCGGAGGTCAGAGATCAAGACAGCCATGAAGTGGAGAATTAAATCAAGCCACCTTGTCTGAGCACAGAGCCAGGCCAGGGCCCCCAAGGTCGGCCTCTAAGTGGGAACGCTCATTAAAATAAGGGCACCTTCGGCAGAAGGCTTCCTGGCAATGCCTTCCTGCCTCGGCCTTTTCGGGGCAGGCTCATCTTGAACTAGAATCCAAGGATTCTTTCATCGGACTGTACTTGGAGGAGAAAGAAAGAGGAGAGTCAGGAAAAGGCCCAGGAGAAGGCAGGCCTGTGGTCTGGGGGTTGCCATTCCTGGGGGGAAGCCTGGAGTCCAGAGACCTGAGCCAGACAAACCACACATCCCGTCCACTCCCCTCCTTCCCCTGGCTTGGGAAGACTGAGGCTGGGGGGGGGGAAGCTCCAGGTTCTAGCTCCTGTGGGGACCTAGATGCCCCTGGAGGTCAGCAGACTTGACTAACACAGGGAGGTGGAATCAGATGGTGTGGGAAGAGTTTTGTATTAAAATAACAACAACAGCAACAGCAGCAGCAGCATTTTGGATCCAGTTAGTTTCCCAGAATACCCAGAGGAACACCACCGTCTGCTCTCAGTCAATGGGCAGCATTTATCCAGAGCTCTAAGGTTTACAGACGTCCTCTGCACTCAGGAGTCCCGGCTCCTTGCAGCCCCTTCCTCCTGTCTCTCGCAGGCCTGGGACATTCTCTCTCTGGGTCTTCACGGCTACCCCCTTTGAGCCCCGGGTGCCCGCCTCCAAGGGGCCTTCCCTGATCTCCCTGTTGCCTTCTGGAAACTCTCTTCTCATTCATTTCTCGGCCTCTGCCTGTATCTTAGCACAGAGCAGTAGCAGCAGCCTGACACAGTAGGAAGCGGATAATTCCTTCCTTCCTCTTTCCTCTGCCCCCCTGAACAAGGTCCCACACTCCAGGCTGTGTGTCCTCCCTGAGGCCCCTCCTGGAGCCTCGGATGCTCCCCAGGGCCTCCTCCTTCAGGGCTGGGGGCTTTCCTGAAGAAGTCTGGGGCAGGGGGGGAACCAGAACAAACACCCAAGGGGGGATGAGAGAGCCACCTCTGTCCCCCACCCAAGGGGGACCCTCTGACTCTGGGGCAGGGGAGCTGTATGTGGGAGAAGCCCCCTTTTCTCCAGCCTGCCCTGCCGTCAAAGTGCGGGGAGAATGGCAATCCTAGGGGGCCTTAGGGGTCTGCCCGTGCCCCTCAGACAACAGGAGGAGGAGGCGGCACCCACCCCAGAGAGGCAGGGCTGGCGTCTGTTCACCAGAGGAACCAAAGCGTGCCTCCCTCCTTCTAGACCCTTGCCCTGTCCCTGCCAGCCTCCTGGGCTTGGAGACAGCCGCCAGCTCGCAGTTCTTACCACCGAAATCTTCCCGAAGTCCCCCGAGTGCGCCCTCCAGGACCCCCGGCCTGGCCCAGCCCCAGGCCAGATCCTCCCTCTTCTTCCTCCGGTCCCCCCCTCGCCCCCCCCCCCCATTTTAAACTAATTTCCAAATGAACTCAAGTGAAACAGCACTGAGGGGCTCGCAGTCACGAGGTCCCCCAGGCCAGCGGGGCCGGCCTCCCCCCACCTGGGATGTTTCCGAGCTCGGGGCTGCCCCAGAGCCCGGACCACGGGAAGCCCTGGGGCTCCATCGCCTGTCTCCGGGCCGCATGGAGCCCCCAGAGGGAAGGCGGGCTCCCAGCTCGGCTCACCTATTGTCCCCGTAGTGCGGGCTCCGGGGCCCCTCCCCGAGGCCAGGGAAATCCGAGCGGGGGGGGGGGGGCGCAAGCTCGAAGCAGGGTCGGTAAGGAGAAGGTGGGCAGCCCCATGCCCTCTCCCGGTCCCCCCACCACGTACACCATCAGCGCCCAGGGGACACCCGGCTCCCTGCGGCGCTCAGGCTGGCGGCTCTCGCTCCCGCAGGAAGCCCGTCCCCCCCCCCCCGCCCCCCGCGATTGTAGAGGGAAGGGGAGGGAGCTCAGCTCGGGCCCCCGCCTCCCCCCGCTGAGGAGGGGGCACAGGCGAGGGGAGGAGGCTGCGCTCCAGGGAAACCCAACACAAAAGGCGGCCCGGGACGCCCACCCCCCACCCCCGCCCCGGCCTGGGCCCCGGGTGCCTACCTCCACGCGCGCAGCTGCGGCAGTCGTGGGCCAGGCGGCCGGGCGCCTCACGGGCGGCTCCCGGGGCTCATGACGGGGGCGGTGGCGGCTCCGGCAGGCTTGGCGCGCTCGGGGCTGGCTGGGCAGCGCTGGCCGGAGCTCCGGGGGCCCAGCGCCCCTCGCGAGCTTCGCTCGCCGCCCTCCCTCCCTGCTCCGGCCGGCGCGAGCCGCACACGCGCGAGAGCCCCGCCTCGCGCCCCCTCTCCCTCCGCCGGGTGCGAGGGGAATGGAGAAGGAGGGGACGGAGAAGGAGGAGGAGGAGGAGGAGGAGGAGGAGGAGGAGGAGGAGGAGGAGGAGGAGGAAGGAGGGGGCGGAAGGGGGAGGGGAGAGGGAGGGCGCGCGCCGCGCAGCCCCAGCCCCCGGGGAGCCTTAAAGGGGCCCGCGGCGGCGGTGGCGACGGCGGCTCGCGCACGCTCCCGGGCGGCTCCAGGGGGCAGAGGCGGCCACTGGCGAGACGGCACAGGGAGGGGGCTGGTTCTCCTCCGGGGCGCCCCTCTGCCCATCCACCCGGCGCTTGTTCTGATGAATCCCCCCCCCATTCTCCTGACGGAAGAGCAGAGGCTCCGAGCGGCTAGGGGATGGCGCCAGAAGCACGGAGACTCGGGGTGGCCAGGGAGCCCTGGAGCGCTGTATCGTGCAGCGCACAGGCCTGGGTCCCGAATGGCTGTTGTCATGCATCGAGCCCTGGCCTTGGGTTCAAATTATGACTCTCCCCGTTCTGGCTCAAGCCGCTTCTCCTTTCTCGGTCACGGGCTTTTAAAACCATTGTTTTCTGTCATTGAATCAATTCTGTGCATCGGTCCGAGGCAGAAGAGAGGTAAGGGCTAGGCAGTGGGGGTCAAGTGACTTGTCCAGGGTCACACAGCTAGGACAGGCTGAGGTCACATTTGAACCCAGCACCTCCTGACTCTAGGCCAAGTGCTCTATCCACTGAACCAGCCAGCTGCCCCCTCTCTAAGTCCTAATGTGTAAAGAGATGACGGAATCTATAACCTGAGGACCAGTTGGGTTCCCCTGCCCTGATCCAATGGCAGGGAGCCCTCAAGGGGGCCTGACAAGGCCCCCATCTAGGCAAGAAGGAAGCTCGCTCCCTGAGACGAGGCCTGCAGGTCTCCTCCCCCCCCCTTAGGAAGCACCTCAGCTCCCTGGGCCGCCTGTATGGAGAAGAGGGTGGGGATCCCAGGATCCCCCAGCAGCCGTACCCCAATGAGGACCCACACTCAGCAAGATCCAGAGGGAGGCACTACATTCCTTCTTCTAGAGCTGGTAGTCTAGGAGGCTGGTGGGCAGGGAGGCCAGTGACGGGAATGGGGCTGCTCAGGGCACCCCCTCAAAGTGGGGGGACAGGGGGCTCCCAGGGAGGCTGTCCCTTGTCTTATTGCAACTTTCCCAAAGCCCCACCCCACAGATCTCCCCACACCAGCCCTGAGGCCCATCGGGAGCTCAGAAACTCAGTAAGGGGAACTAATTTGTGATCTGAGGTAGCTCGGCCCCTCCGTCTGTCCCCCTTCTCTCCCTTCCTCTTCTCTCTCCTCTCCTCTCCTCTCCTCTCCTCTCCTCTCCTCTCCTCTCCTCTCCTCTCCTCTCCTCTCCTCTCCTCTCCTCTCCTCTCCTCTCCTCTCCTCTCCTCTCCTCTCCTCTCCTCTCCTCTCCTCTCCCCTCCTCTTCTCTCTCCTCTCCTCTCCTCTCCCCTCTGGCTTCTCTCCGCTCCCCCCTTCACACTCTAAGGTGCCATCAAAGGGGTGCCGTGCAGGAAGGCTTGGGATGGAGTCTGGACCCCTTCCTGGGAGACCCTCAGGAGGTTACTTTCCCAACTCTGTGCCTCAGTTTCCTCCTCTGCAAAATGAAAGCATTGGACTTCATGTAGCCTGGAATGCTCAGATCCTCAGCCGAGGAAGGACTCTGCAGGGTGGAAGCTGGCAGGAGCCAAAGGCCACAAGCCTGAGACCCAGGAAAGTTTGGGTGTGTCTGGGGAGGGTGTCAAGATGGTGTGGGGAAATCTTAGGGGCTCCTAACCTGGGGGCTCATTCTGGGGGGATGCGAAGCAGCGGGAGCCCCGGCACCTCAGGGAGGAGCCTTAGCCTGTGTAGGAACCTTTTCTGTCGGAGTGCCACAAAGTTTCCCAATGCCCAGGAAAGAGAAATAGAGATGTTTTTAGAAGGAAATTTCTTTAAGAAATAAAAGAGGATCTGAGTGAGACCCCCTCACCCACTCTGCTTCCTTGAACCCTTGAAGCTGCTTCCCGAACTGGTGCCAGCCTCACCCAGGACATCCCTAGTCCCTGCCTGGCAGTCACTCTGGCAGCAAGCATTTAGGATGGGCCCGACATTCGTGCCAGCAGATGGAGAGCTACGGAAAGACAGGGAGCAGGCTGGGTCTTCCGGGGGCTTACTCACATGTTTACAATCGAGGAGGACACATTGTGTAGAGGAAAGAGGCTTGGAGTCCTAGGAACTGAGTTCAAATCCACCCACTATTGCTGCCATAGGTGGGACCTTGTATAGGACACTGAACTTTTGGGGGTCTCTGTTTTTCCTCCTTTGTAAAATGAAGAGGTTGATGACCTTCTGGCCCTTTCCATAATCCGAGGGAAGGGGCTTTCCATTGTGACTTGGAGCAAACCGCTTATCGTCCCCAGGCCTCGGTTGATTCATCTGTAAAATGAGAGGGCTGGACTAGATGTCCGAGGCTGGGGATGGTACACGAGGAGGGAGAGGAAGGGAGCAGCAAACACCGAGCCAGGTTGGAACAGGGGATGGCTATCTAGGGAGTGGTAAGGGATATTATTGGAAAGGCAGTAGAGATGAGCCATGCTGCTAAAAACAGGGTGGGGGCCTCCGCTGCCAGCCGGCCACTTTGGCCCACCCCTGCCCTTCTTCTCTCCCGACCCCAAGCGAGCGAGGGCTGCCACCTTTGGGTACCCGAGGCTTCCTTTGCCGAGCTCTGGACTGCAGATGTGGCCGGGGCTATTTCTAAACTGGCAAAGGTGCCCTGCTGCTCTGTGCCAGGTGTGGGCGAGAGGAGGAACGCCCAGTCCGGTGGGACGAAGCCTCTGTTGCCTTGTTGGCCCCTGGCACTCCCTCTCTGCTGGGAATGGTTTTCCCCAGCTTTATCTCAGCCCTCCCTGAATCTAGATCCTGGAGCCCGAATGGGCCATACCTTGCCTGTGCTTTCCCACCTCCAAATGCTTGCTCTTACTCTTTCCTTGGAAGCTTTCTTTACTTTCTAAGTCCAGCTTAAACGACCCTCCCTCGCTCTGTGAAACCTTCCAGGCTCCCCCCTCAGGGTAGGAGAACTTCCGTGCTTGATAGAGCAGGTGTTTACATCCCTGTCACACTTTGCTGTGTATTTCCTTCCTCCCCATCTTATCTCCCTGAGTAGATCCTCAGCTCTGGGAGAGCAGAAACTATGGCTCATTGATCCTTTAGTTCCTGACTGCCTCCCAGGATCCTTGACAGAATGAACCACTCTGTTTGCCCCAGACCCCCGGATCCCAGAATCAGAGACTCAGAGGTCTGAGGAGGCTCAGAGACTAGCTAGTCCAACTCCCTCATTTTCCAGATGGGTAAACTGAGGCTCGTGGGCCCCTGAAGAGCAGAGCTAGAGCTGGAGGGAATGTCAGAGACCATTGAGCTCACACCATGCTGCTCATTTTACAGTTGAAGAAGACTAAAGGACTTGCCCAAAGTCACAAGGTAGGAGGTGGCAGAGTCTGGATTTGAACCCACATCTTGGAACCCCAAATCTAGTGCCGTCTCATCCATTCAGGGGATGGTCGTGTAGTCCAACGTCCTCTCCAAGCCCCCTCCCCAATTTCATACGATAATAATAACAAGGAGGTGATGATTTATATTTCTTTAGCTTTCTCAGAGTGTTCCCATGTACCTAATCCCCTCTCATTCTCATGAGAGGCTGTAGACGGACCAGCAGAGAGCATAATGGATTTAGCATCAGGGAGTCTGGGGTGTGAATCCTGTCTCAGACACCACTGTGTGTCCCTGGGCAAGTCATTCCCCCATAGGGGTGTAGTGAGGATCAAATGGGACCTTAAAACCTTTAGAAATGTCAGCAACTGTTCTAACTCCATGGAGGCACGTATTCGTCTACTCTTGTGTCCTGTTTTCTCCCCTAACTGGAATCTGAGCTCCTTGAGGGAGAAGACTGTCTTGTTTTCCCTCCCAGAGGGCACTGTGGAGAGGAGCATCCGCTGGAGTCAGAAAGACAAGTTCAAATCCAGCCTCAGACACTAGTTGTGTGACCCTGGGTGGGTCACTTCACCCTGTTTGCCTCCATTCTCTCAAAAGAGCTGGAGAAGGAAATGGCCAACCCCTGCAGGATTTCTGCCCAGAAAACCCCAAATGGGTCACCAAGAGTCCGACGTGAGCAGCAGAGGCGATCTGCAGCATGCAGCACTGTTGTTTTTGTTTGTTGTCGTTTTGGTTTTTGAGCAAGAACTTTAGTGCTTTAGAAAGTGCCTAATTCATGCTTTTCCATCCCATTTCCTTATTTTGCCACGAAGAAACCAGGGATGGGTGAGGCAAAATATATGCCTCGAAGGGACCCCTTGAAGTCTTCTGTCTCCTGCCAGGCCACCTTCACTCCATTCAGCAGGTGGGCACCCCAGACTAGGCACCAGGGAGGGAGTTCAGGGTCCAGGACGGGGCAGGCTGGTGAGTTTTCTAGCCTGGGGTGCATCTGAGGAGGGGTAGAGGAGAAGGGGACACCCTGAGGGGAGAGAGCCCCCGGGGTCCCAGAGCCAAGAAAGAAGAGGGTCTGTTGGCCCATCCCACCAGGGCTATGGACTTGGGGCCATCAGCCCAGCATCTCTATGGTTGGGGAGAATCTCCAGAGTATTGTCTGCAAGGCAATGACTGTCCTTGGCTGCTCCCAGGGCAGAAGGTTCAAACACAGGAGCTCAGTGTCCAGGACACAGCCAGCGGTTGAGTGAGTGACTGCGCCTTCTGGGAATGGGTGTGTGCTTGTGAGAGAGTGTGTGTGAGTGTGAGTGTGAGTGTGAGTGAGTCATTGAGTCAACAAGCATTTACGAGGGAGCTAAGCCCTGTGCTAGGGGGTTGAGGGGACCCACAAGGCCGATGCACCTGGGTCTCTGGGAATGGGGGGAGCTTGCCCAGCTCCATGCCGCTGCCCTCTCCTTCTGGGCACGCATCCCGCCTCACAGCCCCAGTTTCTGCTCTCATTCATGTGGCTTCTTATTCAGATTCAGACCTGATCAATAACCCGGCAGTCTGCCAAGGGTTTCATTAAGGGTTTTCACTGATTCTCTCCAGCTGGTGTGGACTGAGCTTTTTTGGTTTGGGGGAGGGAGGAAGAGGAGGAACAGGGATGGAGAGAGAAGGGCAGGCACAGAATGGGAGCTCCATTTCCCCCCACCAAATTATAGAGTCTGGAGCTAAGAAGGAACCTCAGAGACCATCTAATCCTCTTCATTTTACAGACAAGGAAACTGAGGTCCAGGGAAATGCAGTGATTTGTTCAAGGTCACCTGGGTAAATAAATGGCAGAAGCCCAAGTTCTCTGACTTCAGACCCAGAATTCTTTTCCTGGTGCTCCCTAAGGGCTTGAGGAGAGTCTTCTGAGGCTCCAATATTGATTCCGAGACTCCACGGCAGGACCCCTCCTCAGAATACTGCTTTTCATTACATGAAATGAAAATCATAGGATTCCAAAGGAAACCAATTATTTTGAACTATTTTTTAAACCCTCACCTTCCATCTTAGAATCAATTCTGTGTATCTAAGGCAGAAGAGGGGTGAGGGCTAGTCATTTGCCCAGGGTCACAGAGCTAGGAAATGCCCGAGACTAGATTTGAACCCAAGATCTCCCATCTCTATCTACTGAGCCACCTAGATGCTTCCTCTTAGCATCAGTTCTAAGATAGAAAAGCAGCAAGGACAAGGCAAATGGGGTTAAGTGACTTTCCCAGGGTCATAGAGCTAGGGAGTATCTGAGGCCAGATTTGAACCCAGGTCCTCCTGACTCCAGGCCTGACGTTCTATCCACTGAGCTCCCTTCAAAATGCAGTTATTTGAAAACAAAAACAAAACAACTTCATGGCTCAAAAATAGGACTTTCATGTATAGGGCAGGGCTTTTGAGGGATCAGGAATATGCTTAGGGGTAGACGTCAAGGGTTCCAGAGGATTTAGGTAAAATTGGAGATGCCAAGGGGTATCAGGTGCTCTTCAGATCCCCCTCCCCCACAAAATGGTGTGGAAAGATAATACTTGATTTCGTTGGTTGATTGGGAGTGGGAAGTCCTGGGTTTTCCCAATTTTCAAGGAGGACTCTTTCAACTCTAGGCTGGTGAATTTGACTTCAATCCTGGCAAAATTCTAGGATGAATTGGTTTGGAAGGCCTTGGAAACAGAAGTGGTGGTCACTGAAAACCACTATGGGTCCATTAAGAGCAAGCCATATCGGACTCATCTCATTTCCTTTTTTTTTTTTTGGACTGTGTTACTTGACTTTTGGACAAAAGGGATGCCAGATCCATCGAATGGCTGACAAAAGTCTCCCCCACATCCTGTAATTAATTCAGTTAGGTGGGATCAAAACTGATACAGTGGGCATAGTTCCCGGGTATGTGGGCACATCCATTGGTCTTTCCCTTTCTCCCAGCAAGGGACACCTTGACGCAGTAAAGCTCCTTGGGGGAGAGATGGGACCAGAACGTACTACTAGGTTGTAAACTCCTTGAGAGCAGGGACTGTCTTTTGTTTCTTTTTGTATCCTTTGAGCTTAGCACAGTGCCTAGCACATAATAAACACGTATACATGTTTACTGATTAATTGATTGAATGCCAGGCAAGTCATGCCATAGTCTCCTCCTGGGTAGAGCCCCTGACCCCAAACCCTCAGAAATAGCAGTGCCCCACAGACTACCAGTCCTCCATCTAGCTCAGCCCCAACAGCTGTTATTTTTGTTTTTTAAAAACCAATGCCTTCTGTCTTAGAGTTAATACTAATTATTGGTTCCAAGATAGAAGAGCGGTAAGAACTAGGCAATGGAAGTTCAAAGGAATAATGAACTGGAGGGATTCCATGTGAACTGGAAGACTTGTGGTCAGAGCAAGGCAATGGGAGTTCATGGGAATAATGAACTGGAGGGATTCCACGTGAACTGGAAGACTTGAAGTCAGAGCGAGGCAATGGGAGTTCAGTGATTTGCCCTAGAGCTTGGAAATCTCTGAGGACAGATTTAAACCTAGGTCCTCTGGCCTCCAGGCCTGGCTCTCTAACCACTGAGCTACCCAGCTGCTCCAGAAATAGATAGTATTTGATCAATAACATTTAAGAAGATGCCTCATTGTCAGCTTTGCCGCTCCATCCCAGGGACCCCATCTGACCTACAGCCGAAATCTTCTACTCCATTCAAATGGGAGCTCCCTGAGAACTCTCTTTTCTTTTGAAAGTCTTATTTTTCTATTTTTATTCCCCAAACTTAGCTCAGTCTTTTTACCCAAAGGAAGAGCCCAGTACTTTTTCATTTGCTTTCTCAAGGGATAGAGATGTTCTATTATGGATCCCTCTAGAGGACAGTCCATGTGATGCAGCTGGAGGACCTGGGAGGACCAATAGGAGGATTCCCCAAGGATGTGCAAACACAACTATGTCTACTGGCCAGATCCAGAGAGTGGTGACAGACAAATCATCGTCAGACTAGAGGGAGGATCAGGGCAGAATGCTGCCAAGCTTTATTCTGTTCAATATTTTTATGAACATTTCGATGTAGGCATATTTGATAAGCTCATCCATTTTCCAGATGAGAGCTTGGCAGGTTCCTGTTCCATTGTTATGTGCTTTGGTTAGAAAACATTAATGCCACTGGGTAATGGGGATGGGAGAGGAATGTCCTTCCTGCTTATGTCAAGAATTATAAAAGAGGAGGCAACTGGGTAGCTCAGTGGATGGAGAGTCAGGTCTAGAGATGGGAGGTCCTAGGTTCAAATCTGGCCTCAGACACTTCCCAGCAGTGTGACCCTGGGCAAGTCACTTAACCCCCATTGCCTAGCCCTTACTGCTCTTTTGCCTTGGAACCAATACACAGTATTGGTAAGGGTTTTAAAAAAGAATTATAAAAGAAGAACATGCTAGAGTGATACAGTGGACAGAGTGCCAGGAGGACTTGAGTTCAGATATGGCCTCCTGACACTTCCCAGCTGTGTGACCCTGGGAAAGTCACTTAATCTCCATTGCCTAGCCCTTACTGCTCTTCTGTCTTGGAGCCAACAGTATTGATTCTAATATGGAAGGTGAGGGTTTTAAAAATGAACTGGAGAAAGAAATGGCAAACCACTCCAGTATCTTTGCCGAGAAAACCCTAAATGGGGTTGGTCACAGAGTTAGACATGGCTGAAAATGGCTGAATACCACCACATGCTAGAACAGATTCCAAAGGGAGAAGGCTGGCAATGGCCCTCCTCTGTTGTTCTGATAGACCACCCAAGGGGAAAGTTTCTTCACCAAGGGTCTGCCATCTCTGCCTCTCATTCTGTTGTCTTTTTGGAGATAGTCCCCAGTGCCTGGAGACCAATCGGGATCCCAGGAAGACTCAAGTCCTTCACCAAGGAGCCACTTCCCCCAATGGCCACATGAGGCTATTGACTCATAATGGACATATATTTCACCCAGATTCCTGGATTTCTCTATCCTACTGCTTCTTCTCTGGCAGAGACCTTTGTGGGACTAGATTTATGCTTATTAGACTGAGTAGCAGAGGATCGAGGGAAGACTAAACTGTGGTATCTGATGGTGATGGAATACTATTGTAAGAAAAGGAATAATAAACTGGAGGGATTCCATGTGGACTGGAAGGACCTCCAGGAAGTGATGCAGAGCGAGAGGAGCAGAACCAGGAGAACATTGTACACAGAGACGGATACATTGTGGCACAATTGAATGTAGTGGCCTTCTCTACTGGCAGCAATGCAGTAATCCAGGACAATTCTGAGGGACTTATGAGAAAGAATGTATCCACATCCAGAGAAAGAACTGTGGGAGCAGAAACACAGAAGAAATAAACGTGGCTCGATGGGGATATGATTGGGGACGTGGACTCTAAACGATCACCCTAGTGTAAATATCAATAACATGGAAATAGATCTTGATCAATGGCACGTGTAAAACCCAGTGGAATTGCTTGTTGGCTATGGGAGGGGAGAAGAGGGGAAGGAAGAAAACATGAATTATGTAACCATGGAAAAATATTCTAAATAAATTAATTAAAAATTAAAAAAATTAGGCGCTAGGTCTCCTTGATCTTACCAAGCAACACAGTAAGGAGCCCAATCTCACAAAGAAATGGAAAATTCAGGGGTTGAATGACTTGTTTGAGATCTCATGCCCAGTAAAGGGCAAAGTCCAGATTTGAACTCAAGTCTGTTGATTCCAAATCGAATGCTTTTTTTTATTGTGTTGTATTGACTCCCCATCCTCCACAAGTAGAGTCATTATTATTGGAGGAAGGGCAAGGTCAGGAGGCAAACGCTGCAATGAACAGACCTTCCCTGACTCTCTTTCAGGGTTCATTGTCTATGTGGTTACACAAACACACATTACACGCATGTGCACTATTTATATATTGCACACACCATACATACATGACACAAGCTAGATACACATGCATACTATACACACATCATATCTAATACACATAGACAACACGACACACACGACATACAAATACATATTTACACACACTTTATACAGACCACACACTATGTATATATGTATATAATGCACACCGACAACACATTATATATACACACACTCCACACACATGTACACTCTACACATAACATACTACACACATATGGTGTATACATGTATGTCAATTCACATACAACACTAGACATACACACATCACATGCATTACCCACTCCATCATCACACACTACACCCCCCACACCATATAGTGACATTATATACACACACCACCACACGGTACGCACGTGTGCACACACACACACACACACACACACACACACACACTCTCCAAGGAGACTCCTGACCTCTGTCCAAGCTCCTTTGAGACTCATCCTTCCAAGCTTGGTATCAAACACTAAGCTTCAGCCTGAGCATCCCTCTCGGTGCCTCCTTGGTTCACCTTCCTTCATCCCCTCAGGACTCACCAGCCTCATCACAGCTGAGATTTAGCAGCCCCCAGCTGGAGGGAGGGACAGCCAGATTCCAGACCATCAGAGTCTCTCTGCTCCTCTCTGGCTTCGGAGGCTTCAGAGAGGGGACCGTGGCTGGGCGGTTGGTTCTGCCCTCAGTGGCACCCAGATGCCATGTGGCGGCTGTTCAGAGAGCCTCCCAGAGCTCTGGAAGTTGGCATCCCTGGCCTCTAGGAGCTTACGTTCTAATGGGGAAACATGAAGATTCTATACAAATTGTAGTTGTTTCCTGGTGGTCGAGGGGTAGGTAGGGACTCACTCCAACAATCTGTAAATCATGAGTCCTCCCAGCTCTCACCATCTTTCCCCATTCTTGCCCAATTCTGATAATCTATAAATTCATAGATCCAGAAATGGAAGGACCCTCAGAGGTCATGTTCATTTTACAGATGAGTAAACTGAGGCCTTTGGAGGCTAAGTGACTTATCCAACATCACAAATAGTAAATATCAAAGGTGAGATTTGAACCCAGCTTCTTGGTCCTTTTCAAACTCTAATACTAAGTAACCAAGCCTGTTATTCAGTCTTTGAGAAGAAGGAAATGGCAGGGCAGACCTTCAAAAGGATGTAGAGAGGGGGCAGCTGGGTAGCTCAGTGGATTAAGAGCCAGCCCTAGAGACGGGAGGTCCTAGGTTCAAATCTGGCCTCAGCCACTTCCTAGCTGTGTGACCCTGGGCAAGTCACTTGACCCCCATTGCCTAGTCCTTACCACTCTTCTGTCTTGGAGCCAATACACAGTATTGACTCCAAGACGGAAGGTAAGGGTTTAAAAAAAAAAAGGATGTAGAGACCCTCACTGTCCTGAGGGTGATCGAAGCCCTTGAACTGGAGCAGGAGAAACCCTCCCCCCAATGTCTGCTTCTTTCTCTTGAGTTTCTGCTCCTTCTCCTAGGATTGTCCTTTCTTACTTGAGAGTGGGGGTGATTTCATCCTTGGAGTAAAGATTGAGATCTCAAAATGGACATGTCTAAAAGGGAACTCAAATATTTCCCACCTAAACTTGCTCCCTCCTTGCATTTTCCCTACTTCTGTCAAGGGAAGCACCATTCTCCCAGCCTCCCAAGCTCAATCAATCAATCAATCAACTATTAAAGCACCTACTCTGTGTCAAGCATTGTGCTAAGTGTTGGGTATACAAAAAGAGGTAAAAGTGAGGTAAAAGACAGTCCCTGCCCTCAAGGAGTTCACAGTCTAATAGGGAAGACAACATGTAAAGAAATTCATCCAAAAGAAGCTATTGGCCAGGTTAAATAGGAAATAACAGTGGAAAGAGCATCGAATTAAGAGGGGTTGGGGAAGGCTTCCTTGGAGAAGCTGAGAGACTTAAAGGAAGCCAGGGAGGTCAAGGAGAGCCTTCTAGACATGAGAATTGAGAAAAAAAATGCCTAGAGCCCAGATATGATCTGTATAACAGCCAGGAGGCTGGATCAAAGGGCATGTATTGGGAAGTAAGGTGCAAGAAGATTGGAAATGTAGAAGGGAGCTAGGTTATGAAGGGCTTCTTCCAATACTGTGTTAGTTCCAAGGCAGAAGTGTGGAGGTTAAGTGACTTGTCCAGGGTCACACAGCTATGACTTATCTGAGACCAGATTTGAATCCAGGACCTCCTAATTCCAGGCTTAGTGCTCTATCCACTGAGTCTTCTAGCTGCCTCATCTCCTTCCTTGTCTTTTCACGGGCTGTCACAAATTCTTGAGGTAATTCACAAATGCTTGGGATGCACTTACTTATCTCCTACTCTTAGAATCCTTAACTCCTTTTTAGGTTCATCTGAAGTGCCATATGCTATGGGAAATCTTTTCTCCTTTCTTTTCATTCCTGTATTATTTTTTTCCAGAAAGACCCTATGATTTCATTGATGAAGGAAACTCTCAGTGAGAAAACCACCTCTGTTGATTCCAATCTGCAACTGCTTACAATTTATAATCTGGGAAATGGAGAGATTGAGTGATTTGCCCAGGATCTCACAGCCAGTCTGAGTCAGAGCACTGTGCTGATATATAGTGGCCAATTCATAAATACTTACAGAATCAAGTTGAGGGAGTAACTAGTGTGGAAGAGAGAAAGTGGGAAAGAAAAGTGGGCAGACGAATAAAGACACTGAATTTATATTGCACATAGTTTACATAGTCAGTGTTTGCATGTCAGAGGTAGGACATGAGTCCAGGTTTTACTGATTCTGAGACCAGTTCTACACTCCAGGGCTTCCTCTATCATAGCAATAGTCAACATTGCCATGGCACCTACTATGTGCTGGGCACGGTGTTAGGCACTTTACAAGTATAATCTCATTCGATCCTCACAACAACGATGGGAGCCAGGTCCTAGGATTATCCCCATTTTTACAGATAAGGAAACTGAGGCAGAGATTAAATAACTTTTCCAGGGTCTTGTAGCACCAATTTAAACTCAGGTCTTCTTGACTGCAAGCCTTACTTAGCTGCAAGGTGGTTGATTCTCTCTGAAATCCAGGCCAATGTCCCATGGGTCCCATTCTCCCAGTGGATTCCTGATATGGTAAGGGCATTCCTACTGGAATTCCACACAGCACACTGTTTCTCTGGAAGATTTTCTTGATGCTCCCACTGTTATTACTCATTTATTCTCCGATGATTTGGCCCTCATTTCCCCCGAAAATGCTGTGCTATCTCAGTAGACTAAGCTTTTGGAGGTAGGAGATTGTCTTTCACTTTGTCTTTTCAGCAGCAGCCTCTAGCATGGTGCCTCGCACACAGCAGGTGACTAATAAATGCTTGGCAAATGAATGAATGAATGAATGAATGAATGAATAGACTTAAGGAACGACAGCTCTTGGACATCCATCCTTTTTACTCTCAAAGAGTATATAGAGCTCTCTTCACTCAAAGCTTCCCACTGCTCTGGAAGAGAGCTAGGAGGAGGGATCGATTATTGTTCCCTTGTTCAGATGGAGAAACAGCTGAGGGAATTTGTCCAAAGTCAGTGATGGTTTCATCTGGGCATCCAGGTCTCCTTTGGATGCCAGCTGTACCCAGACAGTGGCATCTCTAAAGGGGGATTGGGGTGATCTCTGTGAAAACAGCCTCACCAGGTCTTTGGTCTCTGCTGTGTGCAGGGACCTAGATGTTGCAAGCATCCTCCCCAGGGCTCACTGCTCCAGTAGCCCTGGGGCTGAATGGGGAAGGGGAGAGGGGCAGGGGGGAACTGGGGAGTGAAGCTCTAGGCATCAGGAAAGATCAGGACATCCTGGAGTACTCAGGTCCACCCAGGGAGCTTTGAGCTGAAGGAAAATGCTCTTAATAAAGAAAAGCTCCCTGTGATTCTCTTATGTTGCCAGAAGGATGCTCTCCCTCTTCTCCGGGTGGCCTGGCCTGTAACCATGGAAACCAATGAACTCCCCAGCTGGGGCCTGATTGTCTAGGCTGGCATCTGGCCTTCTTCCCCAGCCCCCATCGCCTCCTTCCTGGTCCCCATTCATTCCTATGCCAGTCTCCACCCCCTGCATCATGTCCCAAGGATTTGGGACTCTGTGTTTCCTCACCCAGCCAGGTTCTTGTTTCCTCACCCAGCCAGGTTCTTGCCACTTTGGGGGGAGCAACCATGTTTAGATCCCAGAGATCAGGGTCCAAGTGTCTCATCAGAGTCTAGCTTTAGTGCATGAAGGAACCTACTAGACCTTTGTAATAGAAAAGATGATCTATGTTGACTCTTTCTGGTTGTTGTAACTGATGTACTCTGGCTTGTGACTAGAGAGCTGCTAATATGGGGACACACTTGAGGGCTGCTCAGTTATAATGGGGATAGGTGTACTTTGAGAGACACTGAGAGATACTGAGAGATGCTGCCACAGGGGAATGGTCTAGGGTTTGCCTACTGATCTCTACTGATGACTAGGAGATCAATATATTTCCTAACCTCCTCCTCCCTCCCTCCCTCCCTTAACCACCCACTTCTTGAAGCCTTTGGCTTCCTCCCTCCCCCCCCTCCAGTGGACTATAAAGATACTCTTTTTCTTTCTCAGGTAAGGGGTTTATTGGGAAACAACAGAATGGGAAACTGAGATAAGAGGGATGAGGGTTTCCCTAATCTATAATGAGTGATAGGAGGAATTTGGGAAATCAGTCCAGTCACAACTGTGACTCTAGGACAGTCAGAGAGACGGAGGACAACTGTTTAAAATCTTCTTTCTTCTTTTCTTCTCCACAAAGCCACCAAGGTCTCTCAGCCTAATTTCAGAAGCCCCCCTCAAGGGTCCTTCAGCCTGGGACAGAAGCTAACAAGATCAGTTCAGGTGTTCTTCCCCCTCAGCCACCCACCAAGAAAGTCTCCCCTTCAGCCTGGCTTTCCTCCAACTGTCTTTTCCTGGGAACATTCCATTTGGAACCTTCTCCTTGATTGACAGACATGTCCCCAGCCCTGTTTCTTGCATGACCTGGCTTGCAAAAGTTCTCTCTCTCCATGCTTCTACCACACTGTATAGTGCAATCATCCCATTTTACAGGGGAGAACCCCAAGATCCTAGGAACTGGGATTTGAACCCACATCCTTGGTCTCCAAAGCCAAGACAATACTTCATCCCTTTGGGTTAGACATTGCCCTCCATGAGTTCCTCTTTCAAAATACAAATACTTCTAGGAAGAGTAGCATGAAGGAGACCCTAAAATGTGGCGTGATCTTGGAATTCAGAAGATCTGGCACTTGCTAGATATATCACCTTCTCCACTGAGCCTCCATTCTCTCATCTGAAAAATGGGGACAATACTGGAGCCCATACTTCATAATTTGTTTACCTTGAGCCCCAAATGGGATAATTAACACAAAAGACTTGGTAAACCTTCAGCAGGCACCATCTACATGCCAGCCATCATTAGAGAACATTTCATGCTGGGAGGGATCCTAGAGACCGTAGACAATAGCTCCCTTATTTTACTGAGAAGGAAACTGAGGCCCAAAGATGAGGTTTGCCATCTCTCAGCTCTGTACTCTTTCCCCCGAGAACCAGTTTTCAGAGGTTTTCCTTGGAGGCAGCACGAGGACACGGGCCAGTGTGAAGGAAGGAAGGATGCTGAAAAGAGAAGTGAGCCCCAAGGACTAACGGGGTGGCCTGCAAGGATCTGGTCTTGCTTCTGTCCCTTGTTGTCCAGCTCTTTTTGACCCCAAATGGGGTCATCTTGGCAGAGATCCTGGCATAGTTTGCCATCTTTTTTTCCAGCTCATTTGACAGATGAGAAAACTGAGGCCACCAGGATGAAGTGACTTGCCCAGGGTCACACAGCTAGTGTCTGAGGCTGGATTTGAACTTGGGCACATAAGCCTGGCACTCTGTCCTCTGTCCCACTTAGCTGCCACTTGATTCCATCTAGGGCACTGGTTTGGGAGTCAGAGAACGTCAGCTTTGAATCTCGGTCCTACTTTGACTCTCCGCTTCACCTCAGTTTCCTTCTTGGATGTAACAAGGACAGACAAGAGCTTTTGGCTCTACCTGGGGGGCCCAGAACCACTTCCTTTGGGCCACATGTGTTCTCGCTTAGGGCTGGATTTCCAATTATGAAGCAAACTCTGGGTGGTCCCTTGGTCCCCCCCCCTCCATTCTGGTGGAGGTTGATGGGGGAAGGGAATCTTTGTCATCCCAAAGCTCCAAACTCTTGAGCATTGAGTCATAAGGCACGTGTTCCCCAGATCGGGGAGAGGACGATGAGAAGGGCTCCCAGGCTTGCCCCAGTCAGTCAGTCAATAAACCTTTATTAAATGCCTACTATGTGCCAGGTATGGTGCTAACTCAGTGCCATGGACTCCAAGAAAGGTAAAAGGAGCTTCTGGTCCGATGGGGGAGTACCACACTAACAATTACATCTAAAGAAACTATGGAAGTAATGAAGAGAAGAGAGGAGTGGGGGAAGGCTTCCTGTAGGAGGTGGGCTTTTAGTTGGGGCTTAAAGGCAGCCAGAGGTTGAGAGTGGAAGGAGGAGAGGGAGGGCAGTCTCAGACTTGGATCTGAGAGGAGGTGAGGGCCAGAAGGCCAGTGTCACTGGTCTGAAGGGTACAGGGAAGGAGGATATGCAGGGTGAGAAATGCGGTGCCTCTGAGGCTGCCTGCCTCCCCAGCACCCATGCTCCTAGCATGCCAGGGGAGACTCTGGGCAGTAATCACAGACACAGTAGCGTGGAAACCATCAAGCCCGATTCCGCCTGCCCTTTTCCCAGGCAGCCCCGAGACTGTCCTGCTCCAGATGGGGGGAGGACAGGCGTGAAGCCGATTATTTATGTGGAGGAGAGGAGGGTTCTCGGGCGTCTCCACCCTCCATCTCTTCCTCCCCATCTTCTCCCGTCCCCCTGACTCATGGGATAAGAATAGCCCTGAGACTGGAGATCCATCAGAGCTCAGGGAAAACTTCTGTGTTTTCACACTTTATCCCAGAGAAGGAGGCAGGGTGACCTTGGAGGGAAGAGGCAGTCTCTAAAAGACCCGAGTTCAAGTCCTGCCTCCCCACACATCTTAGCAAGTCCCTTAACCACTTCTCCAGGGTCCGAGAGACTGGGGTGGGGTAGAGCCCTGGTCATCGGATTGTGGACCTCAAGGCAGGGACTGCCTTTTCTTATTTACTTATTGCTTCCATCTAGGGCACTGGTTTGGGAGTCAGAGAATGTCAGCTTTGAATCTCGGTCCTACTTTGACTCTCCGCTTCACCTCAGTTTCCTTCTTGGATGTAACAAGGACAGACAAGAGCTTTTGGCTCTACCTGGGGGGCCCAGAACCACTTCCTTTGGGTTTAGCGCAGTATCTGGAATATGGTAGGAGCTTAATAAAGACCTTTAAAACCCCCTTACTCTCTGTCCTCCTAAGTTTAAGCCAGCTTGTCTACTATGTGCCCTTACCCCCTGCCTTAGAATTAATACCGTGTATTGGTTCCAAGGCACAAGAGCAGTAAGGGATGGGGGTTAAGTGACTTGCCCAGGGTCATACAGCTAGGAAGTGTCTGAGGCTAGATTTGAACCTAGGCCTTCCTGACTTCAGGCCCAGTCCTCTAATCATTGGGCTATCTAGCTGTCTCATTAATAAATGCTTATTGGTTGATTGATTGACGTGGAATCAGAACACCTGAGTCTTTTTTAAACTCTTACCTCCATCCTAGCATCAGACTATGTATTGGTTCCCAGGCAGAAGAGCAGTAAAGGCTAGGCAATGGGAGTGAAGTGACTTGCCCAGGGTCATACAGCTAGGAAGTATCTGAGGTCAGATTTGAACCTAAGACCTCCTGTCTCTAGGCCTGGCTCTATCTATTGAGCCCCCAGGTATACTTGCCTTTTAAGCTTACCTAAGCTATTTTCCAATATGTGACCCTGTGTCACTTTACTCCATGCCTCAGTTTCCTCATCTGTAAAATGGGGTGGTTGGACTGGATGGCCCATTCCAGTTCCAAACTCCAAACTCCACCTTCTTTTTTTTTAACCCGTCCCTTCCCTCTTGGAATCAATACTGTGTATTGGCTCCAAAGCAGAAAAGTGATCAGGGCTAGACAATGGGAGTTAAGGGACTTGCCCAGGGTCACACAGCTAGGAAGTGTCTGAGGCCAGATTTGAACCCAGGGCCTCCCATAAACTCCACATTCTAATCTGTTTCCTCTCTTTTAGGTGGATGGACTTTCCATTCCAGGAGCCCCTCATAGTCATGACCCCGCAGATGGAGTACTAATAAAACGGGGGAGAGGAAGCGCGGTCTTATCCTCTTGGGTGCGCCCGGAGGGCTGGAGCGCCTTGCCTGCTCGCCCTCTAGACATCTGGGTCGGGCTCGGAACCGAAGTCCCCCGGACCCCCCATCCCTACGGCAACCACTTACTGACCCTCCAGGGAGCTGGGGAAAGCTGGCATGAACGTTTGGTGTCTCCACCTTGGTTGGGTGAGGCTCCAGCGCGCCCTCTCCACGGCGCTCTCCATGGTCCCGGCGGCCGAGCGAGGAACGACTCCTGGCTGGGCTGGGCCGGCCTCAGGCTCTCTGGCCGCCCCCTCCCCAGACGGATGGGTCAGAGACCCGAGAGCTGTCCTGGGCCAGGAGGAGCTGGTTCAGCGCCCGCCAATGCAGAGCTCGCGTTGTGCCCGGGCCTGGAGATGTCCCCCGCGTGCTCGCAGGCAGCCGCTTCTCTGGCCCCGGGCACGACACGATGAAGTCAGCAGGGCTCGAGCTTGACAGCCGACGCCACTGACTTGTCCAAGGTCACCCAGTGAGTGAGCGAGGCAGAGCTGGGAGGACGCGGGCTCCTGCCTCCTGCCTCCTCCTCCTTCCACGCCTCCCTCGCCAGCCTTTCTCTGGCCTCTTCCAGGAAGAACGTCAGCCCGCCGCGGACAGCGCCGGCTCGCTTTTAGCCTTAATGCCAGCACAGCAGCCCTTCCTACAGCCAAAGCAGTCAATGCGAGGACGCAGGGAGGGCGGATGGCGCCCGATCTTCTTCCTTTCCTTGTATTCCTTGTCTCTCCCATAGAATGGAAACTGCGGGGCCGGCTTTGCTTCTGTCTCTGACTATCTCCTCCCGCGATTGCTTTGGCTTGGTGAACTCCCAGTGGGGAAACTCCCTCTGTCCGTCCAAGGCAACAACTCTACAAAATAATGGGGGGGGGGGGTACAGCCAGGTAGCACGGTGGACCCAGCACTAGATCCGGAGCACCTGGGTGCAAATCTGACCTCAGCCATTTCCTAGCTCTGTGACCCCAAGCAAGTCACTTCACCCCCATTGACTAGCCTTTTCCACTCTTCTGCCTTGGAACCAATACACAGTATTGATTCTAAGATAGAAGGTGAGGATGAAAGAAAGGAAGGCAGACAGGAAGGAAGGAAGGAAGGAAGGAAGGAAGGAAGGAAGGAAGGAAGGAAGGGAAAGAAAGAAAGAAAGAATGGAAGAATGAAAGAAAGGAAGAAAAAAGAATAGATGAAAGGAAGAAAGAGAAAGAAAGGAAGAATGGAAGGAAGAATGAAAGAAAGGAAGAAAGAGAAAAAGAAAGAATGGAAGGAAGAATGAAAGAGAAAGAAAGGAAGAAAAAGAAAAAGAAAGAAAGAATGGAAGAAAGGAAGAAAGAGAAAGAAAGAATGGAAGAATGGAAGAAAAGAAGAAAGAATGGAAGAAAGAGAAAGAAAGAATTGAAGGAAGAATGAAAGAAAGAATGGAAGGAAGAAAGGAAGGAAGAAAAAAAGAAAGACTGCTTCTTAGAAACTGAGGAGTAACTTACCTCTGATTCTGAAGTTATGTCAGAGCATAGTGCTTAGCATATAAAATAGATAATTACAAATGCTTACTAAATTCAGGAAATAATTTAACAAGGGCAGATGATAATATTCATGGTGCTTATTTCATATATCAGAGGTAGAATTTGAACCCACATCCTTTTGATTGTGAGATTTGCCCTACAGTCACTAAAGTTCATGGCCATTCTTAGATCTGGAGCTGGAGGAGATCAGAATCTGGCTAGCCTAACCCTTCCATGTTGCAGAGGGGAAAACTGAGGTCAGACAAAATAAATGACTTGCCCAAGGTCTCACAGGGTAGGTGTAGGACTTGAACTCAGGCCTTTACACTTTAGAGTCAGTACTTTTTGCTGCTTTCCTTCAGTCAGCACCATATACATATATATGTAGGTAGTATATATGTGTATACATACACATATATACACACATAGAACTAGAAGGAACCTTAGAGGCTGCTTATTTTACAGATTATGAAACTGAGGTCCAGAAGGTAACTTGGGCCCTTTCTCTTCAATATACGACCCTCCTTTGGTGGCAGCAGCATGCTTATCTCTCACCCAGCACAGTGTAGGCAATCTTGGATACATGGCCTAAGTTCTCTGGTCTCTGGTTTCTCCATCTGCACAGTCCATCCTTGTTATTCGGTCTGGTTTTTGGTTGTGTCCCACTACGTGATTCCATTTGGGGTTTTTTGGGCAGAGACTAGAGTCATTTGCCATTTTCTTCTCCAGCTTACAGATGAGGAAGTGGAGAGAAAATGACTTGTGCACAGTCACACGGCTAGTTGGGTTTGAATTTATGAAGATGAGTCTTCACGATTCCGGGCTCTATGCTCTATCCACGATACCACCTGGCTGCTGCACAGTCCTTTAGCAAGCATTTATTAAGCTCTTGATGCATAGTAGGCAAATAAGAAATGTTTGCTGATTGATTATACGGATGAGGGAAAATTGGAGATCAGGGAAGCTGAATGACTTATCCACGATCCTACCATGGTAGGCAGGCACAGGTAGCCCAGCATGGAGATGCTGTCCTCTCCCGAGTGAGGGGAAGGATACCAGTACCTATCCAGGTAAAGAGAAGGCCAGAGCCCTTGCTCTTGGGGAGGCAGTACCTAGTCTGAGGGGGCCCGAAGGTCCAGGGCTGACTCTAGCTCTTCCTCCTTCTTCGTCCTCCTCCTCCTCTCTGCCCTCCTGCTGGATAAAAACAGAAGCCCCGTTTCCTTCTCCCAGAGGCACAGGGTTGGGTAGGGAAAGAGCACGGCCAGCCTGTGACCCTCCCTGGCTGCGTGACCTTTGCCTAGGAATTGCTTCTCTGATTCCTCCCCTAAACCAACATCCTTTCTGTGAAATGAAGAGCTTCCATCAGTCCTGGAACCTTTCCATTTCGGTAACCCGTGGGGAAATGGGGGGGGGGGGAATGGAGACTTCATTGTAAGGATAAGAAATGGTGGTCTGGGCTGGCTTTTGACCATTCTGCAAAGGAGGGTGGATGAGCAGCATGGAGCAAGAGAGAGCTTTGTAAGTCAGCAGTCCCGAGTTCTAATCTTGGCTCTGCCAAGGATGACGTGGGCAAGTGAGGTCCCTATTCCGGGTCTCCGTGTTCTCATCTGTAAAATGAAGGGTTAGGATAATGGGCAAACAGCAGCCTGGTTACTGGAAAAGAACCAAAATGGCGCCATGGTGATTTTTTTCCAAGTGGAGCATCCATTGGATTTAAGTGAGACAGAGTGGCAGGAAGTCATTGGCCTCACTCTCTCTCTCAGAGTCAGAAGTTTCCTGGCAAGACAACTAGTGATGGGCAAATAACTTTCCCTTTTATGGGCCTCAGCTTCCTCCTTGACCAAAAACAAGCCTGGACTAGAGGTGCCTTTCAGCTCTCCGTCTAGGAGCCTGTGATCCCGGGCAATGTTTCAAGTCTCTTCCAATTTTCCATAGATGTCCGTGATTTCATGGTGGGCAGCCGCCAATCAGCAAGCATTTTCTAAGCACCTGCTGTATGCCAGGTACAGTGGCAGCACTGGAGATGCAGATACAAAGAACAAAGTGAGCCTTCCTTGCTAGGCGACGGGGAGTGGATGACTTTCCCTCCCTGGGAGCCCCGGGGATCTGGGCTTCTCTCCTCTCCGATTGGACCCTCCCTTGTCACAGCTGAGCACCGTTAAGCAAGAGTAATCAAAAGACTGGCCAAGGTTGACCCTTCTCTGTTAGTCCCTCCTTACTCCTCCTGAGAAGCCTCGAGGATCCCAGCCCGGAGGATCTGGTCCGTGCTCGCCCATCGAGGCCATTAGCTGCCCCATCCTTACCCGATGGCTCCGTGGCTCCACTCTGTCATTAGCCATCCCTCTCTGGACCACCACGCTGCCACCTTCTTTTGCTGATCCTCCTCATGATGGCCAATCCCTTGGAGGACGCTCCTTTGGCTCCTCACCCGGGCTGGCCCTCACTAGGAGAACTTCCCCCTCTCTGCAGAAACCCTTCGGCCCCTTTGTTGGGTGTCCCTTTAGCTCCTCCACACTTCCACAGGGCCACAAGGCCCAAGAGTAGCACAATTTTCACCCAGTAGCGAGTGCAGATGCTTGGCTGGGAGGCCATTCATTTCTGGTCTAAGAAAGGGGACAGAAGACAGCGATGATTTCCTTTGATGATTCATGGTTTTTCCACCATGACAGTGAAATGGGCCAGAGATGCCTGAGTCTGGAATTCATTAGGATTTAGAGATTTAGAGATTTAGATTTAGAGCTGGAAGAGTCCAACCCGCTCATTTTACAGAAGAGGAAACTGAGGCCAAGGGAGGTTCAATGCCTTGTCCCAGGTTGAAGAGATAAGAGGCTGGATTTGAACTCAGGCCCTCTGACTTAGATCCCAGGTGCTCTTTGCACTGTACCACACTGCCTTCTTGGGCAGCTGAGTCCCTTTCTAGTGTGAGATCTCTACTACCTAAGTGCCCGAGTCGCCCACAGAGCACACAGCCACTCATCTGAATGCATGAATACGTTTATTCTAGGCTTCTCCACATACTGGGGGAAAGGACTGGATGCAAACAGCGAAGCAATTCTAAAATCGAGCCCATGTAAATTCTCAAGCCTCGTCGGATGCCCCTTCCAAATTGGGGGGGCATCATCGGCCGGGATCAAAACACCCCCCACCCGATTCCACCCAAACTGCGAGTATTCCCAACCCAACCCGGAAGCGAAAAAGCAAAAAAAAAAATAAAGCTCAACAATTTTCAGGCTTGATGCCCTGACGTTCCCTGGTTTGGCCTGAGCCTGTGCGCATGCATCATGTCTCTGCTGCCCTCCGTCTCCGGCCAGGGAGGCTGATGGAGCTGTTTGAGGCCTTCCTCGATGGACCCAG
>NC_077228.1:524037127-524045539 GCF_027887165.1 Monodelphis domestica
TTATAGCGGACTGGAAGCCCCAAATGAGTCAAAAGTGTCACATGATAGTGAAAAATGCCATGGACTACATTAAGAAAGACCCAGCCGCTGGCACTGGAGAGGTGCCAGTTCTCCTCTCCTCTGCCTGGTCAGATCACATCTGAAGTTCGACCTCATCTTCCATCTCTAGGCCTTTGCCAAGGCTGTTGCTCACGCCTGCAGTGCCCTCCCTTTCCCTCTATGACGCCTTCGTTTCCTTCAAGGCTCAGCTCAGGGGCCATCCCCTAAGTGAAATCTTTCTTATCTCATCCTTGGCTACTAACAGCCAAGAAACTATTCCTCAAATTATCTTTATTTTCTTATTCGTCTATGTACTGGCAGCGAGGTGGCTCAGTAACGGCGTTGGGTCTAGAGTCAGGAAGATTGATTAGACCAGCTTCAGATCTTTACTAGCTGTGTGACCCTGGGCAAGTCACTTCACTCTGTTTGTCTATAAAATGAGCCGGAGAAGGGAATGGCCAGCCCTCTGGTACTCTGCCAAGAAAACCCCCAGGCGGGTCACCAAGAGTCAGAGGCTTGGTAAGGAGGCTCACGCGACGCGTGAGGGCGGCAGCTTGGGCACCGCCCCAGAGCACCTCACTTTCTGAATGGGGGCTCCCGTAGGGGCTCTCACAAGACCTCGGTCAGGAAGCTGTGGGGAAGGCCTTGCTCCAGCCAGCGTCTCTGCTGGCTTGATGAGCCCAAGGAGGACAGAGACACCCCTGGGAAACCCAAGAGCCTTCTGGGGAAAAAGGGGCGAAGGCAGAGGAGGAGGGTTCAGCGAGGAAGCCCTCTGGGAAGCCAGACGCTCCCCAGCCAGAGAAATGCACTGATTTAGAGCTCTGAGATGAGCTGGTGCCCATCCGCAGTCTGCGGTGGCTGCCGGGGCCGCGGATGCCGGAGGATGCCGGAGGATGTCTCCTTAGTTCTGGGGCTGGGCACAGAGCTGGCTGGGAGCGATGGCGAGCAAAGGGCCAGGCAGGCCCAAACCCTTCCACGTTCCTGCCCTTGAGGGAGGGGAAGGTGGGGGCGGGCCCTGGGCGCCTGGGGACAAGGAGGGGGGCATCTTTGTCCCCTTCCTTGGGGGGCTGGGCTAGCCAGGAAGCCCCCCGAGCCCCAAACTGTGCTTCAGCCTGGTGGGGGAGGGAGAGGACGCTCTTAGATGAGGAGCCGCCGGCCCAGCAGCAATCTGAGCCAGGCTCGCCCCGCAGCCCCTTCCCCTGCCCCAAGCTGCCCAGGAACAGATGTTTGCTCTGGCCCGCTCGCTCCCGGCTCGGTGAGCTTATTAGCTTCCCAGCTTGGAGGCTCCCAGCTAATGGGAAAGAGGGCAGACCAGGGATGGGGGGGGGGCAAGAGGAGGAAGATGGGAAGGAACGATGAAGGCTGCACCGAAGAGGAAACGTACTGGCTTCCATTGGGGGCCAAAGCCTGCCTGCCAGCCAGACCTGGGCCATTTAACTCCAATGTGGCAGAGAGCAGAAGAGGCCCAGAGAGAAGGTGGGGGTGGGCTGGGGGAAGGCTGCTAATGGGGGGGGATATGGAGGGACCCAGCTGTAACCAATGAGACCCCGGCCTTCAACTAGCCCACACTGGGCTCGCCTCCCTTTACCAGGAGGCAGCCTATTAAGGGAGCACATCTGAGTAGCTGGGAGGAACAGAGGAGGGGAAGGGGAAGAGGGGTACATGGTGGTACGCTGACCTCGATTTCAGATTTGCCAACTTAGAGCCATTGCACTGAAATGGTCTGAGATAAAGAGGGTGAGAGAGGGGGGGGGGGGAGAGAGAGAGAGAGAGAGAGAGAGAGAGAGAGAGAGAGAGAGAGAGAGACAGAGACAGAGACAGAGAGAGAGACAGAGAGAGACAGAGAGAGAGAGAGAGACAGAGAGGGGGGGGGAGAGACAGAGAGAGAGAGAGAGAGAGAGAGAGAGAGACAGAGAGAGAGAGAGAGACAGAGAGAGAGAGACAGAGAGAGAGAGAGACAGAGAGAGAGACAGAGAGAGAGACAGAGAGAGAGACAGAGAGACAGAGAGAGAGAGAGACAGAGAGAGAGAGACAGAGAGAGAGAGAGACAGAGAGAGAGAGACAGAGAGAGAGACAGAGAGAGAGACAGAGAGACAGAGAGAGAGAGAGAGAGAGAGAGACAGAGAGGAGAGACAGAGAGAGAGAGACAGAGAGGGAGAGAGACAGAGAGGGAGAGAGAGAAGAGAGGAAGAAGGAGGGAGAGAGAGAGACAGAGAGAGAGAGAGACAGAAACAGAGACAGAGACAGAGAAAGAGGGAGATATGGGGGGAAAGAGAGATGGAGGAGAGACACAGATGGGGGAGAGAGACAGAGAAGGAGGAAGGAGAGGGAGTTTTAACCTTTAGAGGTTCTCTCCAGGTTCTTCTGATGCCATGAGTGGCAATGCCCGGGCCTGAAGGGGGGCCTTTTATGCGGTGGGGTGGCCCTTGGCTAAGGATCAACAAGCATTTGTGACTCTCTAGAAGGAGTTGCAGGCAGGATTTGAATCCAGGTCTGCCTCAGAACCCATCAAACAGTCCATTGTACCGGGCTGACTCTGATCAGGAAACATTTTTTTTTTTAAACCCTTACTTTGTACTTTAGTAACAACTCTTATGACGGGTCAAGAGCCAGGGGGAAACAGTTCGGGTGACTTGCCCAGGGTCACACAGTTAGGAAGTGTCTAAACCCAATGTCTTAAGGACGAGTTTAAATAAAACAACAAAGCCAAGTTTCAGACATTTGAGTCAACTTTTTGTAAAGTTCTTGGAGACTCTCTTCAAGTCCAACCGCTGCCACCTCCTGGCAGCAGCAGAAAGACCCTCCTGACAATGACGGGAGCCAAAGAATCAGTGCATAGTAGAATTGAGAGGGCACCAGAGGAACAAATGCCACAGGAGAGGGCACCAGGGGGAACAAATGCCACAGGAGAGGGCACCAGGGGAACAAAATGCCACAGGAGAGGGCACCTTCGTAAGTGGGCACCATAGGTGTGGGCACCAGAGGAGAGGGCATCACAGGAGAGGGGCACCAGAGGAACAAACGCCACAGGAGAGGGCACCAGAGGAACAAACGCCACAGGAGAGGGCACCTTCGTAGTGGGCACCATAGGTGTGGGCACCAGAGGAATGAATGCCATAGGAGAGGGCACCAGAGGAGAGGGGCACCATAGGTGAGGGCACCAGAAGAGTGAATGCCATAGGAGAGGGCATCTTGGCAGTGGGCACCCGAGGAGCTCTTTCCTCTGTACAGATGAAGACAATCACGCCAGGGAGTCTAAACCACATGCCAAGGTCACGCAGGCGGTCAGCGGCCGAAGGATATCTGGACTCAGGCCTTCTGGCAGCCCCCTATAGAGATGGGGAAATGGCAGCCCGGGAGGCCAGCGGGGCCCTTGCTCAGGGTAACACAGCGAGGAGAGTGCGTTAAGGAGCCGACGTGTCCAAGGTAACACAACTGAGCTAATCATTCTGTAGTGGTTCGATTCTCCTAATAGCCACCCCCAGCCCCAAACTTTTTCCCTTTCCAACCCCATCAGCTCTTTTGTTTATAGTGGATGGGTTCTTCCTACAACCAGCCGTAGCTCCCTACTGACGGCAGCCTGTCCTTTTTTCCTTCTATTTTTAGACTCAATACTGTGAGCGGTCAGGGCTAGGCAAAGGGGGTGAAGTGACTGGCCCAGGGTCACCCAGCTAGGAAGTGTCCCAGGCCAGCCTCCCACAGTGTGGCTGCAGCTCTGCCTGGGACTCCCCCTTCTTGAGTTTTCTACTCCGGCGCGGCTGGCCTGGGAACACCCTCCTGAGCATCCTTCAAGGCTCAGCTCTGGGCTTACCTCCTAAAGGCCTTTCCCGATTTCCCGAGTGGTTGCCCGCGCTCTCCCTTCTCCAAGTACCTTGTATTGATTGACCTGAGCGATGCTGTGAATCACGGCCCCCCACAATGGAAGCTCTGGAGGTCGAGACCTTTCTTTGCACCCAGGATCAGCACATCTGAGGTCCTTTAGGCGGTCACACCCAACGCTTCCTGACCCCACCGAGGTTTTCTTGGCAAAGACAGGGGTCTGTCATTTCCCTTCTCCAGCTCATTTTACAGATAAGGAAGCAAACAGGGCATGTGACTTGCCCAGGGTCTCCCAGCTATGACGTGATTGAAGGCACATTGGAACTCAGGTCTTCCTGATTCCAGGCCTGAGCTCTAATAAGTATTTATGGAATCGAATGGAGTTGGCTCGGGTCCCGTGACATCTCTCACCAGCTCCCACCATAATCGGGACATCTGTTTATTTTGAACCCCTTACTGTCTCTCTTAGAATCAATACTATGTATTGCTTCTAAGGCAGATGACTGGGGAGGGCCAGGCAACTGCTTGTCCCAGTCCCTCGGCTGGGATGTGTCTGAGGCCAGAAGTGAGCCCAAGACGTCCTGTCTCCAGGCCTGGCTTCCCCTCTTCCCCCCACCCCCCCTGGGCCCCAGGTGAACATTTATGATGGAGAAGCAACGTGCTTAGAATGTGGGACTTGGAGTCAGGGAGTCCCTGGGTTCTAATCTTGGCTCAGACATGGACTCTCTGTGGGACCATCTTTATCTTTCAAATGAGGGGGGCTGGATTTGATGGACTTCTAAGGTCCTTTCCAGCTCAGAATCTGTGAGCCTGTGACCTCTCTGGGCCTCCGTTTGCTCCCTGACAATGACAGAGCAGGACTCCAGGGCCTCTGAGCCCCTTTCGGTTCCAGAGTTGTGACCCTGGAGCTTGGACTCCCCCCTGAGCTGTGGTATTGGGGTACCCAGAAAGGCCCTCCGGCTACAGGGTTTGGATTCAATTCTGGGACTGGCCCACAGCCTGAAAGAGCAGAAGCTTCTCTTGGAGGGAGGCACAGGCTGCGGACACAGACAGGACTAGTAGGAAATCCCCGAGAGCTCGGGGTCGGGGATGTGGCTATGGGAACAGGAACAGGAGAGCCCGACCTCCTTCTGGGAAGCCTGAAGCCCATCCCAAAGGGGGGTCCTGGGCCCACTGGATTGGGAACTAGGGCAGCTCCACTGCCTCCAGCCTTGTCACCAGGGGCCCAGAGGAATCCAATTAAGTTTCTTCCTAATCACTTAAACTTAAGCACAGGAAGCTTCAAGAAAGGAAAAAAAAGGGGATTTTGAGAAGGAAGGAAAGCAGCTGGTCCTGGGGGAGCCAAGTGAAGGCAATGAACTTTAGGGTGTGTTTTCTTTCATCGGCCCTGGGGTGGGGCTGAAGCCGGATCAAAGACAATAGCACTAAAGCAGCAGAAAGCAGAGGGAAACTTCACCGTCAGAGAGGGGGCCCTTCTCTGGACAATGCCTATCAGGGTACTAGGGAATTGTATAAGGAAGGAAACATCCTTGGCTGGAGCTAGGCCACGGCCTTCTTGGAAAATGGCAAGGCCTGATGCAATACCTTTCCCACTTTGGGTTGGACTCCTGGGCAAAGCAGAGCTCAAGGCCTGGGGAATGGCATTCCAACTCTGTCAATAATATTCTGTGCTAGGCACTGTGCCAAGTGCTGAGGATACAAAAAGACAAAAGGCAAAAGGCAGTCCCTGCCTTGAAGGGCTCACATCCTCCAGAAGCAGGATTTAGAAAAGGACTCTGGAATATCTCTCATACTTTCTCCATCCATCCATCCATCCATCCATCCATCATCCATCCATCATCCAACCATCAGCCTATCCATCTGTCCATATCTCTCTCTCTCTCTCTCTCTCTCTCTCTCACTCTCTCTCTCTCTCTCTCTCTCTCTCTCTCTCTCTCTCTCTCTCTCCATAGGACCCTAGACAGAGCTGGAAAAGACCTCTGAATGTCATTGAGTCCAACTCCCTCTTTTAACAGATGGATTGTCCAAGGTCACAAAGTCAGTCAGGTGTCTAAGGCAATATTTGAACCCAGATTTTCTTGATGTCAGGTTCAGTGACCCAGTTTCTATACCACACTGCCATTTTCCTACCTACCTTCTCTTCTCAGACCTGAGGCCTTTGTTCTTTTCTTCTCTGAGAGAGGAGTGGATTAGAACATGTGGATCACATCCAAACTCCTCAGGCTGACATTCAAGGCTTTCCATCATCGACTCATTCCACACCCATAACATACCACAGCTTTTCTGCATATACCTGGTGCACTTCAACAAAGGCCCCTGTGCTCATTTGGACCCCCTACCTTGATTAAGCTCCTCTGTCTAGCTCAAACTGTCCATCCTTCAAGGCTCATTTCACAGGACCACAGATTAGAGCTGGAAGGGACCACAGCCAAATGCCTTCATTTTATAGACGATGAAAAAGGAAGAGACTTGCTCAATACTCCAAAGCTAGGAAGTGGCAAAGCTAGGATGAAGTTTTGCTTTCTCTGATGATTCTGGCCCACACGGTTCTCTTCCCCTCCTTAGATGTACCAGGCACCAGAGGGCAGGGTGGTGTCTGACTTCCCTCTGCTTCTGCCCTACCAGGGAGCACAGGGCAGGTGTTTGAGTCCTCTTTTGAAATGGTACTGAAACCACCACAATCAGCATTCAGGTAGAGTTGGTTTGTTGGGGCAATGGGCTAGGCCTGGCTTAGGGAACTGCTGGAAGAGGGGGCTGAGTCCTGGGGCAGGGAATCAGGGTAAGTCTGGGGATAGATAGGAGGACTTTCAGAAGCCTAGGAGGGGAAGTCATGCTCTGAGACCCAGAAGGAAGGAGGCTAAACCTCCATCTCCACCCTTGAGGCCTTTTGTGAAAGGGGAAGCTGAATAGCTCATGGATTTAGTATGTGAAGAAATACTGGGGGTTGATGATTGCTTAATTATTCAAGATCTCCAAGCCTGGGAGGGTAGCAAACTGGAGAGAGTAGAAATTGAGCAGACCCAGGTTCAAATCTGGCTTTGGACACATACTTGCTTTATGACCCTGGGTAAGTCACTTAACCACTTTCAGCCTCAGTTTTCTTATCTGTAAAATGGGGGTTCATAATACAGCTCCTACCTTGTCCAGAGTTGTGAGGACTCAAATAACCTATATATTATGTGTATATATACACACACACATATTTAGTGTATAACTATTTAATGTATATATAGCTAGTGTATATGTGTATATACATATACATACATGTATATATATTATATATAATATATTATAGATAAAAATATAAATAAATAAATAATATAAAGTGATCTCTGATGAAGATGTGGCAGTTATCTCCCAGCAGAACCAGAGGAGGGAGCATGAGAGATGATGTCTATGTTCTGAATCTGGTGTGGAGCTGTGTGCTGTTCAGGTTAGTTTTGTGGTGAGTTGAAGGAGGGAAACTGAGTTGCCCCAGGGACTACCTCGCACCCACTTCCTTGGGAGGGAGGGGGTGCAGCAGATAGAAAGCTGAGCTTGGAGTTAGGAAGAGCTGGGTACAAGTCCAACCTTTACACACTGACTGTATGACTGTGAGTAAGTCACTTAACTTCTTTCTGGCCCAAGCAGTTGCCCAAGATTAGAAGAGATGTTGGAGTTGGTTGACCTGTCCTGGTGGGGGAGTTTACACTCAGGGTCAGTTTGGCCCTTCTCTGTTTCTCCATCTGTAAAATGGAGGGTTGGGCAGTTGGCTCTCTAAGGTCCCTTCCAGCTTCAACATTCTGTTCCTCCCACCAACCAGTGGGGTACCATATTGAATTGGGTGCCATATTGTTCTTTGTTTCCCATGGACCCTCTTGTCTTCCCAATTAGGATGGAAGTTCTTTAAGAACAAAGTTTATGTTTTTTAAGTATTTTGTATTTTCCCTTCCCCATCACCAGCTCTGAATGCAAGACTACTACTACTAATAATAATAATTATATAGCCCTACTATGTGCCAGGCACTGTGCTAAGCGCCTTACAAATACTATTTCATTCTTACATCAACTTAGGGAGGTAGGTGCTATTATTATTCCCACTTTGAAGTTTGAGGAAACTGAGGCAATAAGAGGTTAACTGACTTATTCAAGGTCACATAGCTAGGAAATATCTGAGGTCAGACTTGAACTTAGGCTTTTCTAACTCTAATCCCAGAGCTCTATTCACTGCACCATCTAGCTACCTTAGCTTGTTCATTAGGCTGTGTAAATGTTATGCTTTTTCCCAGTCTTGTTTCCTACTTCCCCCGTGCCTTTGTAGCCTGGAAAAATGTATTTTAAAACCCCTTTAATTTTTGTCTTAATAATAATCCTAAGACAGAAGGGCAGTAAGACTTAGGCAATGGAGTGTGTGTGACTTGCCCAGGGTCATGCAGTTAGGAAGTGTCTGAAGTCAAATTTGAACCCGGGATCTCCCAATTCCAGACCTGGTGCTTTATCCACTGTGCTCCTGAGATGTTCCTTGAGGCCTTTTTAAGGAATGAATGATGATGCCCATTCTAGTCATCTTGAAGC